>NC_137831.1:32764602-32802102 GCF_963921795.1 Nannobrachium achirus | reverse complement strand
ACTCCCTCTCCCTCCCTCCTCTCACTCACTCTATCTCACTCAGCTCTCTGTCTGTCTATGTCTCACTCTCTCTCTTGCGCGCGCTCTCACTGTCTCTCACTCACTCTCACTGTCTGTCTGTCTGTCTGTCTGTCTGTCTCTCTCTCTCTCTCTCTCTCCCCCCAGTCTCTCTCTCTTACAGTCAGGGTGGTGGGGAAATCTTGGTATTTTTGCTTCATAACGTCGGCTGTCTCGACTCGCAGTCCAGTCATGGGTTCCACGCGCCAGTGCATTTCCAGCGCAGATGCTTTAATGGTGTGAGAGTTCCCAAGCAGAACAGGGGGGGGGGGGGGGGGGGGGGGGGGGGGGGGTGTTGTTCACAAGCCAGCGTGGTGGTCAGGCCTGTTTTTGACACTTATGGTAGGATCTTTAGGTGTCATATATCATAAATCATATACAGGGTCCCCACGGTCATGAAATTCCTGGAAATATTTTGAAATTAGAAAAATATTTTTCCAGTACTGGAAAAGTTTTGGAATTCATCAAGGGTCCTGGAAGGTCCTGGAAAAAATAGCTATGCATTGTCTTTGGTTATTGATTTTGTTAATACCTCTGAAATGACAAATTCAACATTGGCCAAATTGTCAAATATTAGAGTCAGAAATTGTGAAAATAGCAGATCTACATGCTCACAACGCCTCGCAACGCTATTTTCACAATAAACCCGTGTTAAATATTCCTCTACTCTTAGTGCTCGTCAGGGTTCAAATATGATTATTTCGGGGGTTGAGAACCACTGGCATACACTACCTGTCGTTGGGCATTGCGCATAGGAGTAAACGACTCGTTATTGAGCTGAATTATTGTTATATAGTTCTGGAAATCGGGGTTAAATATTCTGGAAAAGTTTTGGAAAAGTTTTGGAAATGAATTGGTAAAGATGTGTGGGAACCCTGCATATAAAACTCCAAGTGTATACAGTGAGGGTCTAAAATAATCATATTTTAACTGGCGACCCCCCCACCCTGACTCACATTAAGAGTTGAGGCTTAGATGGGCCTATTTGTTTGAACAAAATGTGATAGCTTTTTCTTTTTCTGCTAAAAGTTATTGTTTGATTTGGAACATTGTCTAGGTCAAGTTAATATGTGTTTACATTCATCTACCAAAATGCTTTTCATTTTGTATAACATGCATGGTTCTATTGTGAAAATAGCAGATCTACATGCTCACAACGAGCTAAAGTGACAATTTAAGGACTTTTTTGCACGTAGATCGGCTATTTTCACAATTTCTTCCTCTAATATTTGACAATTTGGCCAATGCTTAATTTGTCATTTTAGAGGTGTTAAATTCCTCTCTATACACATTATGTTGGTTTGTTTACTGTTGACTTGAAAAAACAATGTTGCACTTTAAGTCAATCATCTGGGGACCCCCCCAAAATAATCTGGGAACCCCCTTGGAGGTCCCAACCTACAAGTTGAGAACCACTGGTGTACTGTATAGTGGAGGTTTGACCTAATAGGTTTTAAATGCACTAACATAAAGCAGCATCTTAGGGAGTTAGAGGAGATCAGACACTTGCATACAGAGGGTGCAAGTTAGGGCTGCTAGTGAAAGATTATATGTGACTGACTGTCTGTCTGTCTGTCTGTCTGTCTGTCTGTCTGTCTGTCTGTCTGTCTGTCTGTCTGTCTGTCTGTCTGTCTGTCTGCAATAGCTGTACGTAGCTGTCTTCTGATTGGCAGATTCAAAGCGAGTTTGATCCTCCCTGGTGACTGGTGCGTCTGACAGCCCGTCAACACCTTGACAACCGTTACCGTGACGATGCCGAGCGCCTCATACCTCCGGGGAAAACAGGAAGTTGCCCAGCTGTTGTCAGGAAGTATGTTTCCCCTCTCTCTCTCTCTCTCTCTCTCTCTCTCTCTCTCTCTCTCTCTCTCTCTCTCTCTCTCTCTCTCTCTCTCTTTCTCCCCATCTGTGTCCCCTTCAATCTTTCACTTTTTAGTTTTGGCTTCCCTTTTTCCCCTCTCTTTTCAGTTTGACAGCATTAGATTACCTTGGATAGAGATAGAATGTGTGTGTGTGTGTGTGTGTGTGTGTGTGTGTGTGTGTGTGTGTGCGTGTGCGTGGCGCGCGCGCGCAGCGCGCGCGTGCGTGCGTGCGTGCGTGCGCCAGCATATGGTGCGTTTCCCTTGGATAATTCTCTACTCCTTCCAGATATGAACTTGACTGAGAGCACTTATTAAGGGAACTTCCTGAACTGCACCGTGAGACAAACAGTGCTCTTCTCAAATACATATAAAACCTGCCAAACTAAAGTAAAAAAGAATGAAGTATCTCAATATGCTGTAAACTGCTGGAGTGTGACTAAACTTGCTTAGGCAAGAGACTCAAAAAGCCTCTGCAAACTCTGGAATATCATAATCAGGTGGTACAAGCTAGTTCATATAGTTTAATTGTTTGACAACATCAGTTTGGATTCATGTCAACTTGTGTTTTCAGATATTTAACCACTCGAACCGTCAATACTTAATAAAGTTGACCTTTCAATCTGTACTTAGTCTACTATTTTCCCTCTACACCAAAGCTCTTTGCCGAAAATAGCAGATCTACAAGCACAGCGCGAGGCGTTTCTGAGCTTGTAGATCTGCTATTTTTGGCTAAAGTTCTCAGAATATGGACACTAGGGTTAAAGTGATTAATTAAAAACTTTCTATCACTCAAAGATTTGGAGGACCTAGTAACTCTGAGGACCCCCTAGGGGTCCCGAACCCCCTGTTGAAGCCCCCTGAGATAGAGTACAATTGCACATGCATAAAACAATGGACATTTAACACAGGACTATTGACAGAGTGCATGGATGGAGAGGTCATTAGAGCAAATGAAGGCCACCTGTGAACAATTTATTCCTTTTTGTGTGTGCAATGTGTGCATCTTTATTCTCCAGGGTACTTTTCCTGTGGGTGGGAGAACTATATTTTTGCTGCATGTGGAATGAGCTTTTATTGATCTTTGGTCCCCTTTTCATTACAGAACGCCTAATTAAACCATGGCCATGTCCATTTGAAGGTTGAGGCTGTTTCCATAAAGAAACTGGCTATCAAGAGAATACCTACAGTATGGCTGAAGAAGTTCCTGCCTGGACCTGACAACAGGTAGGCCTATATCAACTTATGATTTAATCCATGAAAGAAAATGCTGGATTTAATGGGTGCCGTGTCATTGTCCCAACGTCCCATTAGTCAAACGGTACCTAACCTTAACCCTAGGGTTAGGGTAACCTTAACCCTAACCTCAGTAAAACTAAACCTAACCCTAACCACATCGGAGTGATGAGATTTCGGACTAATAGATGTTGGACTTATTGGCAGTCCCCATTTAATGTTCTGGTCACAACCAACAAGCAAACTGAAATATGGTATGTGTGACAGTGGTTGATATATAAAAGCAGCCATAACCAACACATCTTTAGTTTGGAGCTGTTGCTTTTTTAGTACATATTGGCTAGCCAGAGCATTCTGTTCTCTCGCTCTCTTTCATTTCATTCTCTCCTCTCTACCTCTTTATTTTGCCTGCCTTCAACTTTGTTTCATTCTTCTCTCTGCCATCCACTCCCAGGGACACATTCTGAAGCTAGCTTTTAAGCAACATTGCCTTTGTGTGCGCGTGCGCATGTGTGTGTGTGTGTGTGTGTGTGTGTGTGTGTGTGTGTGTGTGTGTGTGTGTGTGTGTGTGTGTGTGTGTGTGTGTGTGTGTGTGTGTGTGTGTGTGTGTGTGTGTGTGTGTGTGTGTGTGTGTGTGTGTGTGTGTGTGTGTGTGTGCCTGCGTGCGTGAATGAAGCAATTGTTTACGTCAATTTTGTAGGTGAATTAAGAGTTTTACCTTTCTGTGGATCATTATTAATTTGGTCACAAAACATGATTACTTCTCTGCATGGCCAGCAGAGGGCACTAACGCAGTGGCCCTAAGATCTGTTCTGGGTCCCCCAGAATGCTAGACTACTCATCTGTTATATACCAGGTCGATGAATACATTCTGGATCTTAGGTTGGATTAATTTAACATGAAGATTTGGGTCCTGGGCTCCCAGTCCTGAAGTTTCCATTGTCTTAAAGCAATTTAGTGTTGTTCCAAAGCACCCAAAAGATATCGATAGAGTTAAAATGCCTTCATTAAAACAAGAGTGCTAGTTCATTAAAACAACAACATACAGGTCCCCAGCAGTTTGTTGTTGATTTAGTACCCACAGTTTACTTTAACTCTATTCCCTGTAAGTTCCCTGGAACATTTAATCGTTGTGTTGGAGACCCAGATCCTTTTTTCCCCCCTCCCATCCATAGAACAATGCAGGATTCTTTAGACATGTGCAGGTGCAGAATTCCTGAATAATGAATAATGATTTTATGGTTCAATAAAAAATAAATAAAGCATAATGTAGTTGTTGTCCAATTAGGAAGTACTGTACATAATATACTGAGAAGAATTAAGTACTTTGACACACAGATTTGCAATTTATTCACTGTACTTAATTGTACCGTTGTGAGAAGTGCTCAGCTTCAAGAGGTACAACTTATTTCAAATGAAAAGATATCAAACGATTTCTCGTCTGAATTAGAAAATGTCAAAATGACATTATTATTACAGGAGAGCTGCTCTGAAAAGCAACACCACCAGAGGGAAGCTATGGTCAAGTCACTGACCAGTCCTCTTGATGTTGTCTCATTGTGTGGTTTACAGTTCATCCTCGAGTTGCAAGAGTCTGCCAGTGTTGCCAGGTCACGACGCTACACATTGTGGGAAATATTGGAGAACAAAAAGTTTAATATTATACACAAATTTCGGGCTCCCTGGCTCAAAATATTTTCAGATGGGGGTGTCCATGGACAAATACATATTAACTGGGGGTCCTTGATCTGAAAAATGTTCGTGAACTGGAGATCATTTTTATAACCTAGGTTTTATAAGCTTGGTGAGAAATAATCTGTTTGTCATCGCCAGAGGCGCTGTTCCCATAGTGAGGATTATTTTGAGACAAGTGCAATAAAACCATTTTAGAAACAAACCCCCGCCCCCCAAAAAACGCAACCCGCAACCAACCACCAATATTTAGTAAGTACATTTACAGAAAAAACTAAGTTGCATAACGTCACTGTCGGGCAGAAACCTTGTATCTTCAAGTTTCAAATTTTTACAAAGTAAAGCCCTGCTTCATCATACAAGGCCATCGCACAAAAGTAGTGAAAACAGCTGATCTACAAGCACACAAGCTTGTAGATCGGCTGTTTTCACTAGTTTAGTTCATTTTTTAAATGATAAATACAAAACTAACGGTTTTGGACATATAAGGTTTCCACCCGACAATGATGATAATACTAAGCAGAACTGGCAACGCTGGCGTCCGCCTGCTTGACTGGTGGATGAATGGTGGAGGCTGCGGACAGATCCGTCTCTGTCTTTGTGCTCCACGCGGACACATTCATCCTGGCTCCCTGCTCATGCTCTTCTCTCTTTATCTGTCTCTCTCTGTGTCGTGGGTCCGTCTCTTTATCTGTGTCTGTCTATCCCTCCCTGTGTAATTAACTTAGAAGGTGCCCGAAGCCAGAGGGCTGCAACATCTGTTGGGGAGGAGGAGGAGAGGAGAGGCGACATGGGAGAGGGGAGGTAGGACTCTCTCTGTGTGTGTGTGTGTGTGTGTGTGTGTGTGTGTGTGTGTGTGTGTGTGTGTGTGTGTGTGTGTGTGTGTGTGTGTGTGTGTGTGTGTGTGTGTGTGTGTGTGTGTGTGTGTGTGTGTGTGTGTGTGTGTGTGTGTGTGTGTGTGTGTGTGTCATTCTGATAATAGACAATCAGCAAGTGATATATTCTGTCTGAGAACCAGGCCCAGAATGAATGTGTGTGTGTTAGGCGCCGTCCATACCAAAACGAATTTTGGTGAATCCGCAAAGGATTTTTTTATCCATTTAGATCTTTCGGCCACACACAGAGCCGGCATTTTGGGTGCCCGAATAGGCCTACGCACGTTTTTTTTAAAGTGGCTCCCAGAGTGAATAAATCTGAAAAGGCCTTCGGCGTCTCTGTGTGTACGAATATGCATATTTCATGAAACGATGACGTCACAGTGCAATCTCGGCTTGCATGCGCCGAGCCCCCCCAACAACAAACATGGTGGCCGATCAGCGTTGCGTTCCTGAGTGCCATAGTACAGCTCCCTCCTACACTCAGCAACAAGTTGACTCTCTCTTTTTGGTGCTTTGTGGCAGCTTTACAGCACTGTATTCTACGGTTTTGTTGCGTTCTCAGTGGTTTCATGTGGACATGCATTTCTTGAGACGATTCCGTATGTACGGTAAACATTTTGGAAACGACTCAATGTATCATTGGGGACTGCCCCATGGTTCGAACTCCTGTTGGTCCGAACAGGTTAAAATTCACCATAGCATTGGCAGGTTAGCTACTCACCAGGTTAGCATTCACCAGCGTTAGTTTTACTGAGGTTAGGGTTAGGGTTAAGGTTAGGTTTAGGTGGTCGGACCAAAGGGAGTTCGAACCAAGGACATGTTCCCGTATCGTCTTTGTTTATACGTAGCCTTAGATCGTAACCGCTGTACATTTTGGGGTATTATGAAGATTCAAAGTCTCCCACTGTTACCAACCGGCTGCAATCCAATAGACTTCTTGTATTTAAGGGATGTAGTAATGTTGTGCCCGTTTGTTCTGTTGCAAGAGATGATTTGGTGTTCCGGAACGGCGTTTAAATTCAATGCACGTCATGTCTGCACATTAAACTTTTACAGAATACATTATTCAGTCAAAAGTGCTATTTTTGTGCCCGTTAAATGTAGTTGATAAGGCCTTTTCCATCTCTGCTCTGTGCACTCGCCGTCCATTTGTACAATCTCAGAATGAACCACTTATGTCCTATTTTATACACAAAAATAGATGGTCTACAAGCCCACATAATGCGTCACTTCTTGATTAGGCCTGTCTCAATTATTACATCATCGCCCAATCGCAGTTATTTGAGATAATCGCAATTATTTCGCAATCGGCATCATTTCCATGTTGAAAAATGTTCATACATTTTCCAAAAATAGCAGAAATAGCAGATCTGTGTAATCTTGTAGATCAGCTACGTACGCTATTTGTATTTTAAGTATAATATTACATCTGTTAGTCATTTCTTTGTATAATAAGTTGTCATATCTGCCCTGTGCAATTTGTGATTATGAAGCCTAAAAACCAAACTGATATTAAAGTTGTATTCTTGTGTTCAATGCCAAAACACAAACATGATGAATTGCAATTACTTGTGTGACAATTAATCATCAACTTAAATTTGTAATCATGGCAATCTTGATGCATTGTGAGCTAGCTGTGATCTAGTAATATCCTATAGTGATCTGCAGTCGGTGATGTCTCTGTGGACTGTGGGGTTGGGATAAGGCACACAAATTGGTATTTGTCCCACAATGCCCATGGCAAACATAACGTGTGACTGTGAAGGTGACGAGATAGCCTGTCCCATATAGACGGCATGATGAGAATGCTGACACAGTGACGCTCACTATCCTGTATATTTGACACATTTAGAAAGCTTTTGGGAATTGGGTATTTCATACTGTGCTAAGACATCTCAAAGGTTAGGTTTTTACTGTAACAAAAGGCCATGTAGTGAAGCAATAAGCCCAAGAGGCATGTGGTTACCTGGTATTTTATAACGGCTGAGAGGCGTGAACAGTTATAATATGGCAACATGAAAATGCAAAGACATGCACCAATTAAAACTGTTCTATTTCAGTAATAATACACAACAAGGTCTGCAAGAAAGTAGTTCCCAGCTACAAGAAAGTAGTTCCCAGCTATAAGAAAGTAGTTCCCAGCTACAAGAAAGTAGTTCCCAGCTACAAGAAAGTAGTTCCCAGCTACAAGAAAGTAGTTCCCAGCTTTTTTTTTGCCAACAACACAGGTGCAGATAATTGGTGCACTGTGGAACACTATGGAAAGAAATAGAAAGGTTTGATATAAACTGATCCAAGGGGTGGATTATAGTCTCATATACCACAGCAATTAAAGGGAAACCATCAGAATCAAGGAATGGAACTAGACGTTTTAGAAAGTATCATTTATGTAAGGGGTATTTACAATGCTACAGTAATGTTTTGAATTTCTCTCGCCAACGTGTTCCTGAAAGAGTTACCTGAATAGTCAGTGTGCTATGAGATGATATCGACTATACTGAGATAATAGAGAGGACAGTGGGGTGATGGAGTAGACTGAGAGAATAGATAGTGCACTTGGCAGATAGACAGGATATTGAGAGCAGGTGCTGGTCGCTCTATTAAGCTTTATTTTCCTGTCATGGTGTAGGTCATCATAATCTGAAGACTCCACTTCAGCCCTTAGCACTTAACCTAGATAGCATGTGATGTGATGACGACCATGCAGACATACCATGGTCATTTGTTCTCATGTATTTGTTACTTGGGCTTGTTTTTTCAGTTTTATAGATGCTGTAGCATGTCATTATTAGATAGATGCTAGTTTCATTGTCTAACTGGTATCCTATAGTTTCAATGTGTAGATGAGCACAGCAGTTAAGAGTTAAAGGTAAAGAGTAAGGAAAGAAAATAGTGCTGCGTACTGAGGTTGCATACTGAGATACTACTACACTGTCTCTCTGCATTTTATGTACTGTATGTGTTTGTACGTTGCTCTGGATAAGCCTGAATTTTAAATCAGCTGAGAAAGTCGCAACTCTCTCCAAAGAAAAGTGGACAGACTATGGACTATGGACAGGCCTTCTGCTTATCAAACTCTACCCCTAGCTTAGTTTGCAAAAAGATTACAATAAATAGATTGTCAGTGTTTACTGCACACTTAAGAAAATACATAATTAATATGGTATATACTGACAGCACACTCCCACATGTGTGGGAGTGTATGCTGTATGAATGTGCGCATATCCTTACTTCCGTTGCCTTTTCTCATCTCTGAGGAGAAAAGCCTATAATAATTGTCTAATGCAGTCTAATGCTGGGCGGTACAGTACTTTCAGGTCCAGTAGTGGTGAGTACAGTTGTTGTAGTCTTGGTTTACTTTTAAAGCCCACCCCACACACTGACTCGCACACATAGGAATTGGAAGTGCAATACACACACACACACACACACACACACACACACACACACACACACACACACACACACACACACACACACACACACACACACACACACACACACACACACACACACACACACATTCTGCACTTTGCCGACTGTGTGGGCGGTAGCTCAACAAGAGGGCATGAGTGGGTTGGTCAAGTATGTGTGCACCTGTGTTAGAGAGAGAGAGAGAGATCTCTTGCCTCCATCTGTGAGGGACCTGTGTTCGTCCTCAGTGTTTATTCATCCACTGCATCCCTTATCTACTTAACTCCTTGTTTTCTCCTCTCCGTTTCTGTCTCCATCTCTATTTATCCTCCTTTATAGAGCCTTTTCTTTTTATTGTTATGCTTTATTGATAAAGTAGTCTAGAGAGACTCAAAACCAAGGGCATAGAGAGAGGGGAGACTGCAAGACATGGGTGTTGGATTCGAACCCTATGACTTATATGAACACAGTATCTCTAAAGTCATGTCATCAACATGGATCTGTCCCATTTCCCATATTCCCTCCAGATTGGCTACGACTGCCTTCTAAAGTTTGTGTATGCGACGTGACGGTCACTTATCTGCCGATTAGGGAGTCTTACTTGTATAAATAGTAAGACGGAAGCTAATTTCTCGCGACTTGCGCCAGTGCAACCACACCTGTTTTAGCCATTTGCACCCAGTCCTATTATTTGAGATCATGTTGTCTGCTATTTTTGTGAAAGATTATTATATATACTGTATATTGTTTTTGCCACAGTGACCAATGGAATCCAAAGTTCACCTTTATCACTTACGCTAGTACTTTATAAGCCAAATAGGATTCATTAGTAATAATAATACAGGACCCCTGAATGATGGTGGATTACCTGTCATAATAGCTAAGTTAATTCCCTGTCATAATTAAGACAAACTGTCTAGAGTTGTTACTTGCTTGAAGATAGACACTGACCAAACCCGGTACAGCTCTTTTAAAATAACAGCTGAATGCAAAGAGATAAGCGAGATGTATGATCCACAGCTTTGGCCAGAAGGAACTTATATACGGCGGTTCTACGAGCCACGTAAGCCTAGGCCTGCTGATACGGGGGTTGGTGTAAAGTTGCCGCCTGTCACAAGGATGCATGAGCCCGAGGCTGGGGCTTTAACGCAACGATAGACTTGTTTATGAACTATGAAAGTTGTGTCATATAACTCGCGTGGACTGCGCCTCGGTCAGGGTGCAGGGGAGAGAGCACAGCGTGTTGTTATTGATAAGCTTCTAGAGAGTGCAGACATCATGTGTGTACAGGAGACGTTTCTAGCTAAACAAGATCTCGATAAACTTAATGCTGTTCATAGTGATTTCCATGGGGCAGGGGAATCTACAACAGATTTAAGTACTAGAATAATACGTGGCCGCATCCCAGGGGGAGTAGCCATTTTATGGCATAAGAAACTTGATCCACTTGTCAGTGTGATTAGACTGGAAGTGGACTGGTGCATAGGCATTCAAATTGTGCATGATAATAATGTTTTTATCATCTTAAATGTTTATACTCCTTACGAATGTCACAAAAACGAGGATGAATACCTTAATAGGCTTGCTTTTATTAGTTCATATATTAAAGAAAATGAATACACATGTATATATGTCCTGGGTGACATGAATGCTGATATCTCAGACAGCAACTCAATGTTTGGTAAGCATTTAGTGCAATTCTGTAAAGAAAACAAGGTTATCTTGTCCAGCAAGGTGCTGCTGCCAGTAGGCAGTTACACATACATCAGTGAAGCATGGCATTCAACATCCTGGTTGGATCACTGTATATCGACAGCTGATGCTCATGACAGCATAGAGAAGGCTGAGATATTGTATAATATGGCCACAGCTGATCACATGCCTTTCAGAATAACTATAAATGTTAAGGGTCTACCCGAGCTGGCCAGTTATGGTAGTCAAAAACAAGGTGACAAGTTGGACTGGGCAATTCTCAATGAAGATGATTTGCAACACTATAAATCACTAACTGATGTGTACTTAAGTAACATTGACATACCAATTGATGCCATTACCTGTGGTAATATTAACTGTAAAGATGATGGCCATTATAGTGAATTGTGTCAGATGTATGACAACATAGTAACATGTTTAATTAATGGGAGCAAACCTTTTAAAAGAAAAAAGATCAAACAACATAATATGAGACCTGGATGGAATGTCCATGTTCATGAGCTACATGTAGAGGCTAAAGAAGCTTTTAAATGTTGGGTGTTAGCAGGTAAACCCAGGCATGGCCCTGAGTGTGAATCTAAGAAGCTTGCAAATGCTAGGTTTAAATATGCTGTACGCTATATTAAGAGAAATGAGCAGGCCATGAGGGCAAATTCTATGGCAAAAAAGCTTCAGAAAAATAATGTTTATGAGTTTTGGAAGGAAGTGAAGGTGGTTAACAACAGTAAGATGCCAATGCCTTCCAGTATTGATGGCACTACTGGGTCCGAAAATATTGCTGAGCTGTGGAGAAGACACTATACAAACATATTTAACTGTGTCAAAAGCGATGTCTTTACTATTGGTGAGGTTACCCACAGTGATGGTGTGATCTTGAGACCTAATGAAGTGAGCAGCCTCATTGAGAAATTGTCTGTTAACAAAGCTTGTGGCCAAGATCAGATAACAGCAGAACATCTGAAGCATGCCAGCCATAAAGTTTCAGTGCTGCTTGCTATGTGTTTTTCAGGGTTGTTGATGCATGGTATACTGCCTGAATCTATGTTGTCTGTCCTGCTAGTGCCAGTAGTTAAAAACAAAACTGGGAAGTTAACAAGTATTGATAATTATAGACCTATTGCACTGGCAAGCATCCTATCCAAGGTACTAGAAGGTATCCTTATGGAGAGGCTCAATGAATATATAGCTACTACTGACAACCAGTTTGGTTTTAAGAAAAAGCATGGAACTGATTTATGTATTTATACACTTAAGGAAATTGTCAGTCAGTACAGAAGATGCAACAGTACAATATTTGTGTTTTCTTGACGCGTCCCAGGCGTTTGATCGCATCAATCATGGTAAACTGTTTTTAAAACTAAAAGAGCGTGGTGTCCCATTATATTTAATAAGGATCCTACAGTTTTGGTATACACACCAAACTATGCAAGCCAAGTGGGGAATGAGTACGTCAACTCCATTTCTGGTGACCAATGGCGTTCGCCAGGGAGGAATTCTGTCTCCGGTACTCTTTAATTTGTACATGGACGATCTGTCTAAACAGTTAAATGAGTGTAAAACTGGCTGCATGGTGGGTGATAACCTTATTAATCATATGATTTACGCAGACGATTTGGTAGTACTGTCTCCATACAGTGCTGGCCTACAGCAGCTACTCAGGGTCTGCTCTAAATATGGAATGAGTTTTGACATAAAGTTTAATTCAAAAAAGAGTGTGGTGATGATCTCTAGAACTAAGGATGATCAGAAGCTCACCTTTCCCTCTTTCTCTTTAGCTGGTGAAGTACTGGAGGTGGTTAAAAAGTTTAAATACCTGGGTCATGTTATCAGAGATGATCTCTGCGATGACGAAGATGTTCAGCGCCAGTGTTGTAAATTGTATGGACAAGCCAACATGCTGGCTCGAAAGTTTCATATGTGCACAGATGATGTAAAAATAGCTCTTTTTAAGACATATTGTACTCCATTATATACAGCCCACTTGTGGTGCCGATATAGCAGTGGAAAAATTAAGAAACTTCAGGTGGCATATAATGATGCTTTTAGAATATTTCTGAAACTCCCAAGATGGACGAGTGCTAGTGAAATGTTTGTGACTAGTAACATACCAACCTTTCATGCGGTACTGAGGAATTTCATGTTTAAATTTATGTGTAGACTCATTGATTCAAAGAATGAATTAATTGTGGTCTTGACGGATATCACACAGAGTGATATAAGATATACATCCTGCTTCTGGAAACACTGGAGGCAATGTTTATATGTTTTTTAAAAAGGAATGTAAACAGTCTGGAACTGTATTTATACGTATTGTTTGTCTGTTTTTTGTATATATGTTTTTATGGACCATGTGTCTGAAATAAAGTTTATCATCAATTATGTCCTATGTTTTTGTGAGAGAAATCTTATTGCTAGGGGTAGTAGCCTAAATAATTGTCTCACCTTACAGCCCCCAGGAAAACTTGCCTAGCTATTGCTGAGATAGCGATATTGACAGAATACTGTATAAATTAGAAAGTAAAACAAAAACAATGTCAGTTTGGCCTGTATTTATCAGTGTATACAGTGTGTGTGTGTAGAATGTTTGTCATGTGGGTGGCCGCTGGACAGCAGGTGTGGGGGTGTTATCCACAGTTACAGCTGTTTGAGCACGTTTTGGTTGCAAATTAATCTGGCTAATGACCATGCTGTACATGCCATATCGTCTATGTCGGGCAGAAACCTTGTATCTCCAAGTTTCAAATTTGTACGTTTTTTCACAAAGTAAAGCCCTGCTTCATCAGACAAGGCCGTCGCACAAAAGTAGTGAAAACAGCAGATCTACAAGCACACAACGCCTCGCACCCGCGAGGCGTTGTGCGCTTGTAGATCGGCTGTTTTCACTAGTTTAAATCATTTTTAGTTTTAGTTTTGGACATACAAGGTTTCCACCCGACAACGATCCTAACAGGAGGAGAGGTAGATGGTGGGGAAGCTTGGAGGGAGAGAGAGGGAGAGTTTGAAAGTTTTACGAGAGCTTGAGGGAGGGAGAGTGGTGTTGTGGACTTGAGAAGCAGGCTGTCACGTCTAATCTCCATAATGACCTCAATACAAAGTTGTTAAAGCTTAATATTTCAGCCGCTGAATGCCATTTTCTTTCAATTTGCTGGATCAATCTAAATCGCTGGCTTCCAGCCCAGACGAGGGGAAGAAACGAACACATTCTAGTACAGAAACACAACAAGCCCGCCGGCTCGTTCCACTTTGGTCAGCAGGAAGGTGGAGAAAGAAGTTATTACGGGTAATCAGATTACAGTAATCTAATTTCAGAGAGCATGTTTCAGCGATCCATTATAGGTTCTATAAAATACAAGCAAATTGTTCGATTCATTTTGAAGAAAATGACAGGCAATTGGATTAGTGGTTTAATTCTATCAAGAGGGGGAAAAAAACACATTAAGAGATGTCATTAGATACATGTTGAAATAATGGTTTATGAAAGTAGATGATGATTATGATGATGAAAACACTATTCAGAATGACACAAACATAGTAAACAATAGTTTGATTACTTGCACATTGTATAAACCTTGTTGGTGAAATGATCCACTAGGAACATGCAGTGCATGCAACCATGGTTCCCAAGTGGCTTCAATACCCTCTTTCCCTGATTTGTACATCTGCCCATGTTGTATTAATAATGCGAATAAAAAGCTTCAATCACATAACATACTGTACAAACATAAACCAGTTCTATGAATTGGTCCCTTCTGGGCAGTTCAACATGGTGGGCTCCTCTGTATTATTCATATAATAATTGTCTTTATTGTCCCCACAGGGACCACAGAAAAACACATAACTGTATAGCACAGAACAACATAGCACATAACACCAACACAATACATGAAGTCCCCACAATATCAGTGAGGCAGTTTGTTGAATGCTGCCATTCGAAGCGACATTGTAAGGGATGATCGCTATCATTTGCTATTCTGAGTGCTAAACTCATGATGGCGTTATAGCAACAATCTCTTCCTCCTATCAGTGGCCCTGTGTTGCGCATCAACCCAGGCCGCTTCTTACCATATCCCCATGTTTGCACAGACTTTTAGAGGGAGAGAGAAACACTGCGACTTAAATATACATTCGAGCATAGCCTACTTCTTTTGAGTCAATATTATGGAATGAAAACAGAAGACAAAGGGAACCAATTTGGGTTCTTGACCCGGTGGCATGCACAAAATTTAGCGCCTACGGATGACGCTGTATGCTGTTGAAAGCAGAACTAAAATCAACATAAAAGAATAGTGCAGGCAAAGTTGTCCGGGGAGGAATCTAGGTGTTGGAAAAGGGAATGAAGGAGGCATACCACAGCATCCTCTGTCCTTCGCTTGGCCTTGTAGGCGATCTGATAAGGGTCCAGCTGTGGCCTAACAGCTAGTAGGATAATGTTCAGAAGAATCAGTCTTTCCAGGCATTTCATCATTATTGAGTCTATTTGGTTAGGTTCTGAGGGTGCACTGCCACAGGCGCATGGTATCTGGACTATTAACTTTTTCCCTGCCAGATTATTTATTTATTTATTGGGTCTGGTGCCATCAAAAAACGGCTTACCTTTGCGACGTTATAGTAGATAGATAGACATTCTTTTTTTTTTTTTTTTTTAAGTGCCTGGTCTGCACTTTCGCAGACCAGGCAGCAGAGGGCGGTGTCATGCCATTAATGTGAATTTGGCCGGTCTCGCTTCCCATACATTGAGAGCAGTCACTGGCCACAGAGCCTCTGGGACAGAGAAAATCAACACGGAAGAGAATTGGTCTCCGTTGATGTTAACGCATAATGGATTTTTAAGACCTTCACTGCTCGCGATGTGATTACAGTACACGGCGGCGCGACCCCTCATCAGCTTAAGGACATCAACAAGGTAAACGAACGAACGGCCGTATTGGCGCGGCTCACTCTCTAGAATTGGGGCGAACAGGAACGTCCAAAGCAGTATAAGAGTTAATATACAAAGTCCAGATATTGTACCCCAAGATGTGGGTCAAGCTGACACAAATTACAACAACTGCAATACGTGCCTCTACATGGAATTCATGTCCTCAATATGTTCTGAATGAGGGAAACATTTTCCTTGAAGGGAAAGTTTGGATATTGCCTTTTATATAAGCCTGTTTAGCCACATGTCGGTGACCATACCAGCCTGTGTCTTTGGGCATGCTAGATTTCACCATGCTGCATAACCTTAACGTAACCTTAACTGCTGTGCCGCCTCTGGGCGACGGATTTTCCCATATTCGCTTATCTCCTGATTTAGGGAGTCAGTGGGAGTCCCTGAATCATCTCACTCGCAGCTATAAGGGGTCCTTTGGCCTGAAAAACGTTGAAGACTCATGCTCTTCACAGTGTTTGAAAGCTGTACGAGGGCCAAACGCAGCAGGCGAGGTCACCTCAACCAGTGTCGTTTGATTAGACATCAAAATTGCTTTGAGAGGATTTTGCCGTGGCAACCTGATAATACTGGATATTGCCATAGCAACCAAATCGACCAAAAAATATATATTTTCAAAGATTTTCACACGTTTCCATGATTTTTGAAAAAATAGCAGATCTACAAGCTTGCATAATTCCATGCCTAAATGTTAACTAGTTAACTAGCTTAGCCCTATTTTCCTTGTACTACTTCATACAGTGGCGGTTAAAATAGCTGATGCGCAAGTTCACAACGTGGCAGTGCGATGCATTGTGAGCTTGTAGATCTAGTGCTATTCTAAGGATATATTTAGAAATCTAGAAATTTAGAAATCTTTAGAAAGGAACATTTTGAAAATCGTAGTGGAATTCGTGGGAAATCGTCACCTGTAATAAAATGTTTTGTTCCATTAGTGCATGAGAGGGGAAGGAGAGAAGTGAAAGGAGAGGTGTTTAAGCTCTGACACACTGGCGGTGACTCAGTTTTATGAACCATTTTTGGCACCAGTGGTTGTATATTAAAACCACTTATCCAAGACACAGGCACTCTGCAGTGGCTGTGATACTCTAAAACTATATGATGGAAGGGTCAAATAAGTCCCAAGTGACATGAAACCTTTACAGCAGATTACATCTCCAGAGTTTAATTTTATGGCCATTCCGAGATGATCTGTAACGGCAGTCTTTTCCACTGTCCAGTGTCCTGTCCAGGTAGGGTAAGGATACTAAGCAGACATAGAAACAAACAGATGCATGGTTATAGTAAAGCTGCAGTTGAAATCGAAATGAATGTATATACCAGTCATAATTCCATTGTGACTTTACGGTTTACAGAAGAGAAGAATGGAACCGCACACTGTATTAATGCTCCCCAAATAAATGTATTAACCTTAAGCGGTATAAAAACAAAACGTTTAGGCGTCGTCAGGTGTATACCCAGAGTAGTAGTTTATACTCTAGTACTTAGCACCCTTTACAATATTGTGGATGTGCGATTGTGCGTGTATCTCCCGACCGCTAAAGAAGGGTTTACAGCCTAATGAGCCCATAGCACTTACCGTAGCACTTGCCCACTCAATGACCATACATGTAATTTAGAAGCATTTTTATGTTTTTACTGAATAGGTGCTTGGTCTACCTATGTTATTCTTAGATTAGCCTACTATTTCTTTGCATTTGATGTGTTGATGTACTGAGGTATTACCTTGCTTATTGTAAGTAGCTCTGCATTAAGAACATCCGCTAAATGCTTGAATTGTAAATTATTTGTGCTCCCTGGTGGGGAGCCTGTGGCTTTTATAATTAATTCAACTGTGTGCCCATATATACTGTATACAACCCTGTGCTGTTCATCTAATCCCCTCCACCAAGTGTCCAATAATAATTCTACAAAATAGGCAACAAAATATGCCAGTCAACGTAAATGGCTCCTATGTGTTCAATTTACTTCTTGTCAGCTGCCAGGTGGTTTGCATTCAGCTCCAACATTGTCAGTCTTCTATGTTTCTCACTTGCAAAAGACGTATCCTGACAAATATTCTTTTTAAAGCATATTTTGTCTCATTCATAGCATTTTCTTTTACATTTTGGAACTACTTTCTGTGTTCTGAATTGTGCCTTTAGCAACACGGGCTAACACTCAATTAATGGTCTTGTAAACGGGTTTGGCTGTACAGTACTGTTTTGTATATTACAGGGCAAACCTGAAGAGTCTTACACACTACACTACAAGAAGTGAACCCAAATGCATTTCCAACATCACAGTACTTCTATGAGTGATTAACTTATATTCCTCTACATCATTAAATCCACACAGAATTGTGGAGCGGTATTGAAAATGAAGACAAAAGCGTAGATGACTCAACACCGTGCCCCGTCCAGAAGCAGCAAGGTTAACAAGCACTTGGTTGGAGAGGGGTCGGCCCCCTCTTTTTAGATTGGATATTTCCATCAAACAATCTCCTCAGAAGAGGGACAATAGGGTTCAAGTGGTTCATGGAAGGAAGAAGGAAAGGAACCCAAGGATGGATAGTGAAGAGTCAGGAAGAAAAGAATAGTCACCATTGACGTCCATTTGTGCAATACCCGTTGTATCCGTCTGTCTGTGTCCCTTTCATGCCCATATGGAGATCTCTTATCTCTGTCTGTCTGGCTCTCTTTTATGTCCATATATGGTGTTCCATGTCTATGCCAGTCTGTGATGTCATCTCCAAATGTGGGCACTGTAGTGATGTCAGTCATCTCCGAATTTGGTCACTTGAGTTGTTTCATCATGTCAGATAGACATTATTTGGGCATTGTTTCAGCATGTGGTGGCAGTTATACCATGGTGGCGACACTGTTTAATATCAGTATTGTCAGCATGCAGAGTGTTTCACCCATTTGCCCATATATGGTGTTCCATGTTAGGATTTAGAGAAGCATACAGTAGAGTAGCAAAGTGCTGACCTCACTCGTTCATCCCCTGGTTCCCCAAAGTCATTTCTCTATGGAGAATAACATTGTGTCACATTAAACTGCCTCTGCAGGGAAGTGTCTCTGTATCGTTTACAATAGTCAGTCACTCATATTTGACAGTCTGAAAAACAGGACGCAGGTTGGATGTACAGTATAAATGACGTCAGACTTTGGTGCTCTATAGTGTTTCTCAAAGTGGATTCCAGGGACTGTGGGTTCCTTTAGGGGAGTCTAAATTGACCCATACAGTCTGTAACTCTGACAGTATTCAAATGGAACCAAATGAACCCGTCAGGATTCATTTGGTTCCATTTGGTTCCATGTCAGAGTTATGGGGAGACCTTGAAATTTGAAAGTTTGAGAAACACTGCTCTATAGTATTGTATATGCAACCATTCATTTATTAACCACTTTCAACGTGGCAGCCCTATTTTGAGAACGTTATTATAGGCAAACATTTACAAACCTTTTCTCTTTTCGCCCCCGAACAAAATAGTGAAAATAGTTGATCTATAAGCTCTCCATGCGTCGCTTGAAAGCTTGTAGATCCACTATTTTTGCCAATTTGTATATTTTTGGGGCTACATTGGTAACCTATTTCTTTGCTATGTCTTTCTGAAATGACGTCTCCGACAGATGGACACTCTTGTACGGAGAGAGAGAGAGATGGACACTTTTGAATGGAGAGAGATGGACACTTTTAATGCACGAACCTGAAGCTGCGTGGGTGTGTTTTCATCTAAAGGTCACTGTCAGGAGATCAGCTCTGAGGAGAACAGGAGATGGAGGGGATAATGAGACATACAGAGAGCGCGATGCTCATGGTTTTGACATTTTCCGAGGCAGTGTGACGATGTCTTGGCTCATTAAAACGTGTTTTTCTACACGGAAATGATTGTAACAGCTGCCAATCATAGACTAGATGAAACAATGTCATGATATTGTTTGCCAACATGTTATGACAAGCAATATAGTATGAATGGGTATCAATAACCTTTATTTTGCTTATAAAACCACTCGTACTGTCTGAGGGACGTGACATACTGTAGGTTTATTTTTGAACCAAGCTGATACAACAGAAAAAAACACTGTATTGAACAACACTACTATTTATCACACACTATGATTTAAGTATAATGTGTGCCGATATGGAACACTATAACCATCTCTCTAGGTCGTCCACACTCCTCAGATGAGCCCTCCATCATCGCTTCCAGTCATCCCGCTTCTCCATACATCCGGCCATTCTCGTTGGTGCTTTGCACTCCTGTGTCTTTAGTACATCCACGTTCTGTAGGTTATTGTGGGATGTCCTCGTGACCGGTGACCATGTGTTGAGTACCAGTTTACTGGCAGCTCTTGGTTTCTTTGGCAGTGTCCTAGTCTAGTCTCATTCTCCTGGCTGCTGTTTTATCGCTCACCCTTGGTGTTCCAACATATAGATTCTTGTTGGTAATATGTACTCTTTCTTATGTCGTTCTGGTGTAGCACCCGTCTAGAGCAGGGGTCTTCCCGTCTAGAGCAGGGGTCTTCAACGTTTTCAGGCCAAGGATCCCTTAGTTGAGGGAGAGATGAAGCAGGGACCCCCACAATCTGTTCATAGATTCCATATAGTTTCATCTTTTGACAGCACAATAATCAGTGTATTTTGGAATCATGTCAATTTGTGTTTTCAGATATTTAACCACTTGAACCGTCAATACTTAATAAACTTGACCTTTCACTCTGTACTTAAGTCTGCTTTTTTTCTCTCTACACCAAAGCTCTTTGCCGAAAATAGCCGATCTACAAGCTCACAATGTGAGGCGTTGTGAGCTTGTAGATCTGCTATTTTTGGCTAAAGTTCTCAGAATATGGATGCTAGGGTTCAAGTGGTTAATATAAAAAAGGATAAGAGACTATGCAGAGTTGGCTTCAGGGTCCAGCATTCTTTGCCATATAGGAGAACAGACTCTTGAATGAGAGCATGAACAATCTCAACTGAATACATAGACATAGAGGACAATAAAACACTGATGAATAGCCAAATGGCGTGCACCATGTTGTGAGCTTGTAGATCTGCTAGTTTTGCTAATTATCATACGACAAAGAATAGGGCATAAGTGGTTATGATCTTGTTCCTTCTTTTTAACAAATCAAACCCTTTATTCTGCCCTTTCCTGTCCAAAACATTTACAGCCAACAACACACTCTGTGGGACTCTGGCAAGGACACCATCTGTCCTTCCGTGTTCTCTAAGTGCTTTCACTCTTTATTTCTCTTGTCCAATAAAGTCCTATAGCTCCTAGCACACTCCAACCAGGGTGTTAAGTTGCCTAGTTACATTTTCAGCACCTGGGGTCTATTTCCCTCCAAATGAGGGCATTTATCTGACAAGCAGTCCCCCCCCAATGCACACCAGTGGGCCCTGTATCGCTGACTTTATTATAAGACAAGAAATTAAAGGGAGGAAAATAAGGAGAACGAGAAAGAGAGAACAAAGGAAATGAGCCATGGCGTCGTTGGGAGAGAGGAAGGCGCTACAGAGAGAGGCAGAATTGTAGGGAGCGTCAAAGGCACATTGCCTTATTACCCGATGCACATTGCTTATTGTTCGGCTACTTGTTTTCCTGGGGTTGTGAAGTGACAGGTTTGAAGCAGGACTTTTCAAGTAAACTGTTTCTGACCGCCACACAAATGGTGTAGATGCTCTGAGAAACAGGGGGACTTTGCCTCCCCAAATCTAGAAATGTTGAAAGAGGATCTTAAACCAAGATAAGGCATTGTGACCTATAATGCAGGGGTCTTCAACGTTTTCAGGCCACGGACCCCTTAGCTGAGAGAGAGAGATGAAGCAGGGACCCCCAGATTCCATATAGTTTCATGGTTTTGACAGCACAATCATCAGTGTATTTTGGATTCATGTCAATTTGTGTTATCAGATATGTAACCACTTGAACCGTCAATACTTATTACTTAATAAACCTGACCTTTCACTCAGTACTCTTTTCTTCCCTCTACACCAAACCTCTTTGCCGAAATAGCCGATCTACAAGCTCACAACGCCTCGGGGATCAAGTGGTTAATGTAAAAAAGGAGGAAAAAAGAACCCTGAGGGTTCAAATGGACCTGTAATTCTTATGGGAGTAAAACAGTTTGACAACCACTGGCATGTTATCCTACAGACCAATTTCTCAGTGGCAACTGTGTGTGTGTGTGTGTGTGTGTGCGCGTGTGCGCGCATGTGTGCGTGCACGTGTGCGTGTGTGTGGCTGTGCTCCGACACCACAGCTACACGGCAACGCTCTGGGAAAAGGTCTATATTATACATAGTTGACTGCAGGGCTGAAGGGATCTACACTAAATATCTTCACTCAAAATAGTAGATCTACAGTACAAGCTCATAACACATCACGTTAAGCTTGTAGAGGGGCTTTTGTCACAGAATGTTTCAACCCAAAAGAGAGATGCTAGTGTTTATGTGATAAACGGTGGCGGGTGATTAATTTGAAGAAAAATTCTCCCTAGATATCTCAAGCGCTGTGTTACCTGTCACGCGGGTATACGGAGTATGCTGTGAAGACATATTTTTTTAAAAGCGTATGCCCTCGTGAACCTTTCAAAGTATCTGATAGGCATTATGCACTGGTGTATGCGCTGGCCACACGAATAGCCGCGGATCATAGATTATGCCTTCAAAAAAAGTCTAGAACACACCACTGGATATCTCCTGAAATTAAAATGTATTTTTTGGGATATTACGCAAGCACAGCCTGCCCCCGAATGACCCCCAGTCAACATCTTAAAACTATGGTTTAGGATGGTTCTTAAATAGCTTGTCCATGCCAGCACGGATTTAACCAACATGGAAGTAGTTTATTGGACGTAGGGCAATCTAACTTAAGCAGGCATTAAGCCTTCTGCTGTGTTCTGCTCCTCACAGGATTTGCTGACAGGTAAAGTTATTTAACCCATTTAGACCAGGCACGCATTGTTGCGTATCATTTTATGCTTTAGCTATTAAAAAATAGCAGATATACAAGCTCACAGCGCGGCACCGAGTGCCGCGCTGCGAGCTTGTAGATCTGCTATTTTTGAAAAAAATCTTGAAAATGTGTGTAAGTCTTTGATTATTTTGACCCGATTCTATAAGTGTCTTCTGGAAGGTTTTTCGAAAAAAAGACATGTTTCTATGTCGGCGGTGCTCAAACCTTTTCATGTGAAGGACCCCCAAAATGATATGTATTTGGCCATGGACCCCCATCTCAAAATATTGTATCAGGGACCCCCCAGAAGCAAATATTTGAGTTTGGCTTTAAAATATATATATATTGATCTTCATGATTTTTCAAAAAAGCAGATGTGAGCTGTGAGCTTGTATATCTGCTATTTTTCAATAGTTAAAGCAGCCTAAATGGCTTAAAGTGAACAGGATGACGTCTCCATCCATTAGCACAGGGGCAAATCAGGTCTGTGTGGCCACATTTTTATGCTCTCCTTGCTCACTCGTGGGACTATTAAAACGTGCTTTGAATTCTGACCAGTTAAGAAAACACATTTTTTACTTTGACTTCACAATGCGTAGTGATGCAAAACCTTGTGAGCTTCCAGATCAGATAAGCCGGCCGTACTTGCCCGTACTTGTCCGGACCACCCAGTAAGCCGGCCGTACTTTCCCGTACTTTTATCGTAAAAATGAAATTAATTATAATTTAAAAAAAAATACAGTCGCCGGTCGTGCTCTGTCTCTTTAAGAAGTGATCTGAAGGGTTAACGTGTCAGTGACGTCATTACGTCCTGTTCTTCTCACTGCCTGGAGATTACATAGCATCCATTGCGTCTCTCTGTATGCATGCAGGCTCCGTTAGCACAGCGATTCTCCGAGTCTATTTCGATCAGACGAAAGGCGGATTCAAGGCTTCACAATGAGTGGATTACATGTGTTCAGATCGCTGTGCGTGCACAGAAGACGGATTGTACTTTCGGGTGCTGTTTTTTATCGCTGTTTACCCCGTCTCGCTCCATACAAATGACCGGAGGAAAACAACCTTCAGCTGCATCAAAGTAGGTTGGCCGACCAAAAAAAGTTCGTCATGCACGTTTTGCTGGCTTGCACTGAGCGATCCGATCGTGTTGTTATCATTTGGTGCTTTGCTTTTTTAAAACATGTTTATAAATAAATAGAAGCTTGCACGGCAGTACCTCTGTACCCCTGTTTTTAAGGGGCCCCCTGCGGCTTGGAAAGGGTTAATTTAGATAACCCTAACCCTAACCCTTTTTGGTGACATCAGTGGTAGTTTGTACTGTACTATACGTTGAAAGAACTGTGCTAACCAGAAGTTCATTGCGTGTGCGCACACACACACACACACACACACACACACACACACACACACACACACACACACACATACGCACTCACGCACGCACGCACGCACGCACACACACTTTACTTGGGATTAGCTCTCCCTATATGACCCTCTATACTGGAATACAGCAGAGTGACCTTGGCTTGCACACAAGGTTAACAAGAACAACATATGATAATACATATGAACACATTTACATTTGCTGGATAACCTTTTTATACAAAAGGCCCACCTTTGGGTAATACTGTGAACCGCATACAATTACACATTGCATGCAAAGTCAAACACCAGAACGTTTGGAAATCCCTGAATCCCTGATAACCCTGTGGGATATCTGTGGCTTTCAAATACATAAATAATGCTTCGCAGCTCAGATAGTCGATGGGACCTTGTTAGTTGCTTGATGCCTTCAGGTCCTGCCAAGAGTTTTGCATAGGTGACCTCGACAACATTTCCTTCTAGGTCGGTTGCAGATCAGGACATCATCAATGTAAATACGTTTCCCTCAGGCCTTACGTGTCCATGTGATTTATTGGCGATTTGAAAAGGATACAGCGGGCTACAAGTGAAGTGAATGTATTGGTCTGGTGTTATTGTAAGCTTGCATTCGATGTGGACAAAGTATACAACCTCATTACTTTAGTCAAAGTGTATTCTATAATACTCCACTAAAAGTTTTCATATTTTTACTCGAGTTGACTTTCTAGAGTACTTCTTTTTAAAAATGCATACAAATTACAGCACATTTTCTTGTTAATATCACCGCATCGCTGTGTCATTTTCAAATGGATTTACAGAACCTCGTAACTCTCCAAAAATCACCTAAAGAATGCACTGACTTGCTTGTAGAGCCATAATGCTGCTGCACAAAGCCTATAGACCCCCCCCCACCACACACACACACACACACACACACACACACACACACACACACACACACACACACACACACACACACAGGAATCTGCATCTGTCTGATTATATACAGGAGCTATTTATTTTCCCTTTGTTGGCAGTACCACTGCTATAAATATGTATAATATAAAACAAATATTGAATAGAACTGGATTGAAAGTGAAAGAAAGAAAATGAAGACAGCAAAGGTGAGCCTGAGAGGGAAAGTTTTGGAAAAGACGAAGGTGGCGGCGAGTGATGCACTGTGCAGAGCACATTAATACAAGAATGCAAACATTGTTTTACTTCTACCAATGCTTACAGGAGTATTTGACTTTAAAACACTTCTGTGGTCATTTTACCTTCTACTTGATCTTTTGTGCGCGCCCCAGACCATTTTTAAGTTGCTTGGTTCAATATTTAGATCAGTGGTTCACGAACTTGGGGTCAGGACCCCCAAGTGGGGTCCCCAAATTATTTTGTGGGGTCCCCAGATGACGGTAAACAAACCAACACAGTGTATACAGGGTATCTGCATACTTATAAAGTGACAGTTTAAGGACTTTCAAGACCGTTTTAATACCAAACTGGCCAAGCTGTCAATTATTAACTAAGCAAGAGGTGAACATTGTGAAAATAGCAGATCTACATTCTCACAGCGCCTCGCGTTGTGAGGCGTTGTGAGCATGTAGATCTTTTATTTTCACAATACTTATCTGTGGAACCGAGTCACATTAAATGTAATACCTGTGTGTGATTGTCAGGGTGGGGGTCCCCAGTTCATCTAACATATAATTAGAGAGAGAGGTCAGTCAGTCACAAAATGCATTATCTATTCACTCGCTTCAGCGACTGATCTCAAATTTAACATGGCATTGGTCATTAGCATTATACACACGATGACGGAGCCCGAATTTCATTTTTCCCAAATTCTAGCGATTTTTTAGCGTTTCTTCACTCTACAGCTCTACAGCCTGTTGTCAGGGTTACGGTCCGTTCCTCCAGGCCATGGGATCTGTAGCCCCGGGCCCACACACACCTCTCTCACAGTTAGGAATGTTGCAGTCTCTCTCTCTCTCTCTCTCTCTCTCTCTCTCTCTCTCTCTCTCTCTCTCTCTCTCCATGGGTCACGCATGCAACGGGTGATGTGTGTCTCATCTTCCAACGGGTATAGAAAACTTATGTGGAGCAAATACATCCTCATACTTCTATTCACCTAATTTTGCTGTTAAATTATTTGTATCCATCATAAATATACACTCCTCCATGGGCTGCTCCTTACATTATGATGCTCCCACATATTCTCACGCACGCACCATGCAGTTACAGTTACTTTCCCCAAAACCCACACTCTGCACATATTTTGCAGCACATATATTCGAACGGGTAAGGTCTAGTATATGTTTATTTTGGGGGTCACAGCCTAAAAAGTTTTGAGAACCCCCTGATTTAGATCATTCATTAGATCAGACACGCCCCCTGCCCATTCATTCTCCATTTTGACCATGTCAGACTCATTGAATTGTTGACTGTCCCTGTTTCTGTTAACTGATATTGTCCTTCAAATGTGTGAGGGGACGAGTTTTTTCAATCAGTACCGGTAATTGGGAAAAATAGAAAGAAAACATGGCCCTCGCAATGGCCTGCATGCATTAGAAGGACAATATCAGTAACCAGATGCCAATTAAGCTCCCTGCAGTCAATCCATGCCCATCCAGAGAAGCTTGAGTTTAGTCCAATCCGAGGCTGTTTACAAAATGAGCTATGTGCATGCGATCTAAGAGCCAATCGATGACTGTTATTTCACTAACCCCTAGGTTCGTCTCACTGGTCGTATTGGCTCTCAACGTGACGTTTTTAATGAGAAATGTCAAGAATCGATCCTTTTTATTGGATGAAAAAAAGTCAAGTTGCTTTCGTAGGTGTTTTACAAAGTGGCCCATTTAACGACAATGCGTGTCTGTGCGATCAATTCTTATTATGCTTAATTGATATACTCTGTCGCGTGACCGTGTAAAATGACTCCCTTCTCTTGATTGAACCTTTCCGCCGGGTGCACCCACATGCATGCACGACTCACACAGACTACTGAGCATAGGGTGTTTCTGATAGACACACTTTGGTTTCAAGTAAAGTGGTTAGAAACAGAGGTTAGAAACAAACAAGTGAATTACAACTTACAACTCATCAATTCAGACTCAGACTTCGCAGATGTGCACAGTACAAACATTTTGAATAATGTGTGTCTTAGACGTAGGACGCGTAGCTATACCAGTAAGACTCCCTAATCGGGAGATAAGTGACCGTAGGTGGCTTATCTCCACAAATAGGGCAAAAATGTGTTTTGCCCAAATCTTCCTGATCCATGTTGATGACATGAGTGTAGACATGCTGTGTAGTGATATTCGTGATTTTAGGGCAAAAACTGTAGGAGCAGTGTCCAAAAATGTGTTAAAAATCGGCCTGAAGGTGGCGCTAGAATAGGGCCATGTGAGAAATGAGGGGTGGGGTCTCCGCGTTGCCTTGGCGGACGAATAGGTACCGGCCCCGGCTCTCCCGGACGCTCCTAGCCCGAGTTATGGCATTTTATGTGCGCTGCAGTGGCAAGGGGTCCTCCACTGGGGGCGCCACCACTTTTGCATCCGTTCTGGAGCACCAGGAGTCGGTGGTCCCCGGGAATTCCCCGTGAGCAGCCCCGTTGGGGTGGTCATTTGGTCATTTTTGCACATTTGGTCATTTTTTACATCTGGGGGTCCCCCAGGGACCTGGGGGTCCCTGGGGCTCCGGGGGTCCTTGGAGGTTGTAGTTTGGCAGGCAAGGAGTGTGTGTGTAAAATCTGGCATGGATCGGGTCAACGGGTGCGGAGATATAAGCAGGGAAAAAGTGTGACGTGTGACGTGTGAGCACATTTGGTCATTTTTTACATCTGGGGGTCCCCCAGGGACCTGGGGGTCCCTGGGGCTCCGGGGGTCCTTTGAGGTTCTAGTTTGGCAGTCAAGGAGTGTGTGTGCAAAATTTGGCATGGATGGGGGCAACGGTTGTGGAGATATGAGCAGGGCAAAAGAGTGACGGACTCACTCACTGACAGACAGACAGACAGACAGACAGACAGACAGACAGACAGCCCGGGGAGGTTTTGGTAGTAAATGCGACCTACGGTCGCAACAACATCTCTGCTTTAGGGTAATTGTCAGCTCCTGTGTCTTTGAGATGCCCACGATAAAGCTTTCCTCGACTGTAGCTGTCAAGTACAGTTTGCAAGCTGCCACCCTGACATAGGCGCAAATCGCGGGGGGGACAGGGGTTACGTGTCCCCCCCCCAGGTCCAATTGGTACCCCCCCAAAAAAAAAATCTAAAAAAAAATTTTTTTTTTTCTAAAAAAAATTTTTTTTTTTCTAAAAAAAAAAGTATTGATTCTGCGGAGAACAATCCTGATAATGCGGAATTCTGCGGAGAACATTTCTTGATTCCGTGGACATTAAAAAACAACCTAAAACCAGTAAGACTCCCTAATCGGGAGATAAGCGACCGTAGGTCTCGCTAGAAGAGGGCCATGTGAGAAATGAGGGGTGGGGTCTCCGCGTTGCCTTGGCGGACGAATAGGTACCGGCCCAGGCTCTCCCGGACGCTCCTAGGCCGAGTTAGGGCATTTTATGTGAGCTGCAGTGGAGGGGGTCCTCCACTGGGGGCGCCACCACTTTTGCATCCGTTCTGGAGCACCAGGAGTGGGTGGTCCCTGGGAATTCCCCGTGAGCAGCCCTGTGGGGGTGGTCATTTGGTCATTTTTGCACATTTGGTATTTCTTTTACACCTGGGGGTCCCCCAGGGACCTGGGGGTCCCTGGAACTCCGGGGGTCCTTGGAGGTTGTAGTTTGGCAGGCAAGGAGTTTGTGTGGAAATTTTGGCATGGATCGGGGCAACGGTTGTGGAGATATGAGCAGGGCAAAAGTGTGACTCACTCACTGACTGACAGACAGCCCGTGGAGCTTTTGATAGTAAATGCGACCTACGGTCGCAATGACCAGTTATCAAGCTAAAAATTATATAGTTCTAACAATCAAGTAAAACCCTTCATGAAATAGCTACAATTAATTGTAATTAGTGGTTAGAATAATCAAATAATCATTTTTGAGAATAAAAATCTAATATTAAATCTATTATTTTTTAATTGCTATGGTTTTTAATAATTACTTTCTGTTGCAAAGACTATATTGTCATCCAAACCATGCCCATAGTAAACACATTTTAGAGGATATCCTACCTACTACCTAGAATAGGTGTAATATTTATTTATTCTCTTCTGCATTAGCAGGACCATAGAGAGGAACTATAGTTCAGGACACAGTTTCTGTCAGGAACGATTGTGGGACCGGACCATCCAGCAACAACAGCAGGAGGGAAGCTAAGCTCTGTATGAGGTGGCCACTGGTCAAATCATGTACAAATCGTTTTATAATAGTAGTAATAACAGTTGACTCTCAGTCTGAGAGTCTCAGAGTGAGTGATGACATCATAATGTGGCGACTTTGTTTTGGCTGTGGTGGATACACTCTCTTGCTGTGGTGTGGAAGAAGCCAGAAGGACAGCATGATTTTTTCATTGGACTATGTTTTCATTGGACTACATTTATTGGAATTAAATGGATACCGACCTCACAACCTGTCCCAAGTTGCTACAGAACTAGAACTGTACATTTCGGGAGGACCAAGTTGACCAACAAGCAACAATGGTAACTATTTACTTTTTCATGTAAGCTTTGGTTGTGTTGGTTATTGCAGTAGTGATAACTTGAAAAGTAAATAAATAATACATCATAAAACCGTTAAGGCCCGTATCTGAAGGAAAATGAGGGGGTAAAACTGGCCGAAAACCGATCTCTGCACGCCAAAAAAACGAAATCGCGCGCGCGCGCTTCGCGCGCGCGGGATCCCCCCTATGCATTTCGTGGATCTACGCGGCTGCACCCTGACCACTTAACCCTTTTGTTGGTTGACAAAGATTGGCACTTACGCCTCCCTTGTACTTCGCACAAAGCAGCCCAATTAAATATATTTGAATAGACGCTTTGTCGACTGTCCTGTGAAAAATGTGTATACTTGATGATTTATGAATATGGGTCAAAATTCATTATGTTCCTTTCAATCATGCGAGTTCCTTGACTGAGTGTTTTTTCTTTTTCTCGCTCTTTCACTGTATTTGGCAGTGCTACTGCTTAAATATATATTTAAGCAGTAGCACTGCCAAATACAGTATAAGAAAGCAAAATGGCAGTAGCACTGCCAAATACAGTATAAGAAAGCAAAATGGCAAGACCAAAGGACAGCAAAGGTGAGAATCAGAGACTGAGAAAGGGACAGTTTCAGAAAAGATTGGAAAGTGTTGCACTGAGCATTATAATGCAAATGCACATACACATACACACACGCTTCCTTTGAAGTTCACCTGAAATGAATGTTCCTCATTCAAAGCACAACCTGCAGTTAGGATGAATAGCATGTGGAAAATTCGGATCATCTGATGCGCTCTCTCTCGCTCTCTGTCTCTCTGTCTGTCTCTCTTGTATCTCTCTCTGTCTGTCTGTCTGTCGGTCTCTCTCTCTCCTGGTATGTGGGCGTATGCAAAACAGGTGTTTACAGCAATAGTAGGCTGTTTACACTGTTCAGAGTTTTGCACCAGTTAAGTGAACCTGGAAGATCATTCCACCAAGGGGTTCCTACTGCAGATTTCCAGTGGATTTTTACATAGCGTGTAGAGCAGGGGTCTTCAACATTTTCAAGCCAAGGACCCCTTAGTTGGGAGAGAGATTAAGCAGAGCAGGGACCCCCACAATCTGTTCATAGATTCCATATTGTTTTATTGTTTGACAGCACAATCATTGGTGTATTTTGGATTCATGTCCATTTGTATTTTTCAGATATTTAACTACTTGAACCATCCATACTTAATAAACCTGACCTTTCACTCAGTATTTAGTCTGCTCTTTTTCCTCTCTACACCAAACCTCTTTGCCGAAAAATAGCCGATCTACAATCTCACAACGCCTCGCAGCGCGAGGCGTTGTGAGCTTGTAGATCGGCTATTGTTGGCTAAAGTTCTCAGAATATGGAGGAGGGGTGTTAGGGTTCAAGTGGTTAATATAAAAAAGGAGAAGAAAAGCTTTCTATCACACACAGATTCGGAGGACCCCTTGTAGTAACTCTGAGGACCCCCTAGGGGTCCCGGACCCCCTGTTGAAGACCCCTGGTGTAGGGTAAATTAACCGCTATATACTTTGTATAACGCATAGCGAAAATAGTCCATCTACAGGCTCACAGCGTGCCTCTGTTATGGGGCACAGGAGTGGGGTGTATACTGTGTATGTACCGTAATTGAACATAATGGCGTATCATTGAAAAATGGCTGCAGTTTTGAAAGTGCAGCATAATTAAATGTTTCCCACACCTTTCTTCTTCTGATTGTCTGAGGTATCTGAGGAATCTAGAATTAGGATTGTAATTGAATGTAACAAAGGGCTTTTTTGTCTTCACTTTTCCCCAGCCAGGCTTTTATCATTATTATCGTCAATTCATTGTACATGGAGCTCTCTGGAGCTCAAGGTAAGAAATAACTCCCCTTTGTTTGAGCTGGAGGCATGCAGGCAATTCTGTACAGTGGTGGAAAAAGTACTCCCATGTTTTACTTAAGTAAAAGTATCTATACTGCAATATAGAAATACTCTGTTTGGGTATACATGTTACAGTTAGATTGGGTAACTCAGTTAGCTCGTGGTAAGAGCGCCCCGCCACCTGGATCAATTCACTTTGATAGTCTCTTATCAGCGCACCTGTGTAATTCTGCATAATCACAATGAGATGGCGACAACAGCCATTGACTTGTGTAGTCGCTGACGTCACTCGTTTGCGACCCCTCTTTCTTTGTTTATCTACTAGCCTAGCTCAGTTGTGTTTAGCCATTAGCTTACTATGCCTAACTCTAACCCTAACCCTAACCTTAACCTCAGTAAAACTATGCCTAACCCTAACCCTAACCTTAACCTCAGTAAAACTATGCCTAACCCTAATCTCTGTGGGGTGAGATGCTATCATTCCTGCCGACGCTACGTTGTCGTTTTCGTTTTTGTGGATCAAAGCGACCGCTTGTTTCCGCACCGCACGACGAGCGCTCCTGTTCTCAATTTCACTGACCGTGTAGTGGAGTAAAAGTACAATATTAGGATCCGAGACGTAGTGGAGTAGAAGTAAAAGTATTGGAAATACTCAAGTAAAGTCAAAATACTTCAAAAAAGTACAGTACTTGAATAAATGTACTTAGTTCTGTCTGAGGGTGTGTGGCCACAATAAGAGTATAAGGGAAGGAAGATATTGCAAAGATAGAGAGAGCATGCACATTTGTTGGAAAAACATAAAATCAACATAAAAACAGTCTGTCCACTGTTTGCACTTATCACAAACACCAGATCAATGTTTCATGAACACAGGATTGGAACGGTTGTGATATGTGAATGATAGACTTATCATTATTTACACCGTTATAGGCTAGTACAGGGGTTTTCAAAGTGGGTGACGGGGCTCCCTGGGGTGCCGCGAGATCATTTGATAATATTTGGAATTTATTTGGACACTTGAAAAAATATTTTGTATCATTTTAAACTTGAAGTACACAGTTATTTTCAGTCAGTTCTAACCAAAATGGCTATTATCTCAATGTTTTCCTCGCAACATAATCATTAAAATATCATTACTGTCAAGCAGAAACCTCTGTCGCACAAAACTAGTGAAAACAGCCGATCTACAAGCACATTGCGAGGCGTTGTGTGCTTGTAGATCTGCTGTTTTAAATAGTTTAGTACATTTCATAGATGATAAATACAAAAGCAAAACAAACGGTTTTGGACATACAAGGTTTCCACCCGACAACGATGATATGTAATAAATATAAGGTGCTGGGAGTGAAAATTATAATGTAGGGGTGCCTCGGATTAAAACAAATATTTATGGGGTGCCCTGAGACAAAAAAGTTTGGGAACTTCTGGGGTAGTAGTTGTCTTGTTACTGAGTATTAAAGGTTGAGAGTTTGTTCGATTGTATTGTGTCATGCAACATTGTTTTGAAAAGTGCTATACAAATTGAATCTAACGACGCATAGTGAGAACAAGGCCGACTGTGTGGTGCACGACTGAATCCCACAAATTGCTTGGATATGGAGGCCATTTATTTTTTATTATTAAATAAAGGGAATTGCACGCAGCAACAAATAAATCATACAAAATCATGAAAAAAAGCTATGAAATGAACAGTATTACATGTATTGTACATCTTCAGTAGTTGGTCGACACATTTAATAACACTTTATGTACTGCATGCACGGATGCTTCTAATGAAATGCATTCTTAAAAGTCAGGCAGCGATCATCAGATGTCCCCCTGGACATTGCACATGCAATCAGAGTGTGTGTGTGTGTGTGTGTGTGTGTGTGTGTGTGTGTGTGTGTGTGTGTGTGTGTGTGTGTGTGTGTGTGTGTGTGTGTGTGTGTGTGTGTGTGTGTGTGTGTGTGTGTGTGTGTGTGTGTGTGTGTGTGTGTGTGTGTGTGTGTGTGTGTGTGTGTGTGTGTGTGTGTGTGTGTGTGTGTGTGTGTGTGTGTGTGTGTGTGTGTGTGCGCGTGTGTGTGTGAGATAGAGTGCAGTCATTAAAGCTACTGTTCGCTGGTGTTCCGTGCCTTACAGCTCTCTTAATGCATACAGTGACCGCGAGGGTAACAGAATGTTGTAATCTCTATCTACCCCATCTCTATCTATCTGCCTGTCTGTCTCTCCCTTTAATCAGTCGCTCTGTCTTTCTCTCAGTCCTTCAGGGTGTCACACCAAATTCTGGGCCCTGGGCACAAGGATTCACTCACATTTTGTGCTTTAACTATTGAAAAATAGCAGATATACAAGCTCACAGCGCGGCACCGAGTGTGGCGCTGCAAGCTTGTAGATCTGCTATTTTTTAAATTGTGAAAATTCGTCTGAATATTTCAAACCCTTCTAAGGTTTTTTTGAAAAACCCATCTTTCTATGTCAGTGGTGCTCAGATATTTTCATGTGAAGGACCCCCAAAATGATACGTATTTGGCCACAGACCCTCATCTCAAAATATTTAGTTCCAGGGACCCAGAAGCAAAATTTGAGTCACAAATATTCAAAAATAGCAGATCTACAAGCTTGCAGCGCGGCACTCGGTGCCACGCTGTGAGCTTGTATATCTGCTATTTTTCAATAGCTAAAGTATAAAATAATGAAGGCCCCTCCACCTTGGGCCCTAGTAACTCAGTCCCACTTTCCCCCCCCCCTTGTGACGCCCCTGGTCCTTTATCTGGATTCTGCTCTCTCGATCGTGCTCTCTCTCCGCCACGTCACCGGTATTACACCTGTACTTCATCGCCATCGCTTCCCCTCTGCTCCCATCCTCTCTCACCCCTGCCTTCCGGACATCTCTCCTCGCCGCGAAAACACGACTGAATGTCCTTGCCATTTCCTGCATTCTTTTCTCCCGTTGACTATTGGGCCATAAGTCAGTGGTCCTCGTTCCGGTTGGGTCCCCAGCGAAATGACTGATAGTTAAGAACCAAATGATGTACCCTTACAGGTCTATAACTTGGATGTATGGGTGCCCGTGGCCGCCTAATGCATACCAAACTGGGGGTCCTTGAAATAAAAGTTTGAGAACCACCGCCGTAAGCCTGTGAGTGAGTGAGTCCTTGAAAAGATGTGCCAGAGAAATAGTACTGTACTTTTTTCTTCTTAATAAAGCCGTAAATCAGAGGCATAAAACAGACGTGCCAGAGATTTTGTTTTTTGGCGTGTTTGAGCTCAGCGAGGTGCAAAGACACAAAACTGCGTATTGTTTGTCTAAAAGCAGCAATTCCCAAGCTGTGGGCTGCGTGTTCTGACAATGCACGCTGCCCACCTATCTGACCATTTAACACCACAGCCATTCGGTTAAGTGGTCAGATGAGTGGGCCGCAAACACTCGCTTGGTCCTTCGTGATCAAGAAAAGCTTTTGCACAGATCGATTTAAAAAACTCTTTTCTCCAACTCTTTTGTCCTAAAATATGCCCTAGAACCTCAATTTGTCTGTGAAATGCTTCGCTGTAGTGAACTGTACAGCTCAGCATTCAACACAAGAAAGGTCTTCGGCACACACATCTCTGAGGGCCGCACATGGGCCACACACACACCACCAGCACACGTGGGGGCCCAACTATCTTCACAGCCTCGGGCAGCTGAAGAAGAAGCTCTGCATGAGACGCCGTTCAGGACATTCTGATGAGCTGCGTCACCGCCTGGTATGGAACCTGCACCGCCCTTTGATCACAGAGCCCTGCTGACAGTGGCATGGATGCAGGGGTGTGGGCCCTGGGTACAAGGATTCACTCACATTTTGTGCTTTAACTATTGAAAAATAGCAGATATACAAACTCACAGCGTGCCGCGCTGCGAGCTTGTAGATCTGCTATTTTTGAAATATCATGAAATGAAATGAATATTTTAAATCCTTCTAAGGTTTTTTTGAAAAACCTATTCTATGTTAGTGGTGCTCAACATCTTTCATGTGAAGGACCCCCAAAATGATATGTATATGGCCACGGACCCCCATCTCAAAATATTTAGTTCCAGGGACCCCCCAGAAGTAAAATGTTACAAGTGTTCGCTTACTTACAATACATATATTCAAAGATTTGCACACATTGTCACGACTTTTCAAAAGTGCAGCGCTGTGAGCTTGTATATCTGCTATTTTTCAATAGCTAAAGTATAAAATAATTAAGGCCCCCCCCACCTTGGGCCCTAGTAACTCAGTCCCACTTTTCCCCCCCTTGTGACGCCCCTACATGGATGGCTCAGCGTGTCATCAGAGGTGAGCTTCTCTCCCTCCAGGACACATACACCACGCGGCGCGTAGCGAAGACTTAAGCGGATCATCAAAGACACTTACCACCCCGGCCACGATCTGTTCACGCTGCTATCGTCAGGCAGCCGCATCAATTTAGTCAGGAACACTCACGTCAAAGCAGATTTAACCATGTATTGCAACAAATGGAATACGGTTAAACTTGGCGTTAAAGGGCTCCGCGTTCGGAGATGTTCCCTGACTTTTGTACATGCATGCACATGCATGCCTGCTAAGCAAAATCAGGGAAGCAAAACCCCCCATATGGATAAATTAGCACAATAACAATACATTGTAATATTAGCTTGAATCAGCACACATAAAATATGCTAAATGAACCACTGGGCCCTGTTTTTGCCATCCCATGCCATGCATGCTCATTTGCATACATTGTATGTGTAATTGATAGGCCTACAGTACTGTCTGTATATGCTGCAATTTGATGTATTTTATTTGCATAAGAGACTGAGTAACTCGCTGTACATTTGATAGTTGTTTTGACATTTGATATTATTTCAAATGTGACTGCTATCCGTAGGTAGCTTGAGCCAAAACTAATTCCACCCACTCTGTGTACTTGTGATGTGACGAAGTCGAAGTTCTGCATGAGCACCAGGAGCACAGCAGTGTGCAGACGAGTACAAGCACTACCTTGAACCTTTCATTAATTGCTCTACATTTGACGGACCTACTATGAGAGATGACAACTCTGCCTCCTGTCAAGCAACGAGCGTAATCTTGCATCGGTGCCTCTAGCAATGACAACTTAACCTTTATGCTTATTTATTTAATATGTTCTGGGTTTGGGTTGAGAGGTTGGTGTAAAATGGAATGTGGCCTGCAGGGACGTGCTGGCCATTGGGAAAAGCGGGACAACTCCCGAACGGCCGGTTCATTCCCGGGCGGTCCAGGCCGGCCATTAGGAAAGAAATCAAAAATAAAATGTCGGCCTTCGTTCCATTTTGGGGGGCTGGGCGGCCAACAAAGTAAATCGTCACTGTCGGGCAGAAACCTCGTATCTCCAAGTTTCAAATGTATAAATTTTTTCGCAAAGCAAAGCCCTGCTTCAGCAGATCTACAAGCACAGCAGATCTACAAGCACACAACGCCTTGCACCGCGAGGCGTTGTGTGCTTGTAGATCGGCTGTTTTCACTATTTTAAATCATTTTTAAAATGATAAACACAAAACAAACGGTTTTGGACAGACAAGGTTTCCACCCGACAGCGACGAAATATAACAAAAAAAAAACGGTGACGGTGAAGAACGCTTTGAGGGCGGTAGCGCTGAAGTCCTTGCGGACATCGTTTTCTTTGCCCTGGCCGACATCGCCTTTGTCCTGGCCGTCTCCAGATTCTCCTGGGTGCTTCTGCCTGGTCTCTGTGCAGTGCCAGATGGCAGCCGCCACCAACAGCATGGCCACAGTAGTGGCCAGCAACAGTAGACAGCGGCGCTTCGTGCTTTGGCGACTGAAATACTTAAACATCCTGAAGCTTCTCTCACCTCTTCTACTTGTGGCGTTGCACGCACACTGTTATATGTACAGTCTGTGATGTCACTCACTCATCTATG
>NC_137831.1:32599602-32759602 GCF_963921795.1 Nannobrachium achirus | reverse complement strand
ATATATTTCTCTCTCTGAGATGCATTTACACACAGACACGTTTGTTGGGTTGTTTATATGAGCAGTGTGTTATGTATTCATGTAATAATACTTACACGTGTAATTGTTTGTCTGGTTGTTAAGAGGTCATGTCACGTTTGTGTGTGGCGCTTGTTGTCAGTCACTACTATAACTTACTAGGCCAGTAAAATCAGTAGAATTCATTAACTGAGATTTGGCATGGAAATCTAATATATGGCCACTAGAATACCTTAAATCATGTCTTATATAAGCCCAGCTAGAGCCTATGGGCTCTGCTATTTGTATCTCTTAAATATGAGTTTTTATGTAGTGTAATTATGAATAAAGTCAATAACGTTGCCAATGAGTCAATCTTATATCAGTTTTTTTACGGCCCCTTTCAATTTCCTTCTCGTTAGCAGGAATTATGACTAATTAGGAACTAATGTACCACAGTCATAGCTTGCACCAATAGTTTAACGACAATCTGTACACTGTGTTGCTGTTGCATGGATGGAAACCACATGTTAAGAAGATTTAAAGGTGTACTGCATATACCCCTGTTTAAAATCTAATTATTGCAATGGATGTAGGGCCCCTAAAATCCTATTCAGTTCATTAACAGAACGGAGCTTGAGATCTGATTTTCCTGTTAATGATTTGACTTACACAAGTTCTGATGCAATAATGCAGTAACACTGCATGTTGATCAATATTTCTGGTCCAGGCGGAGGAATTAGATTGGCCAATAAGGATCAGGCTAGGATTAATGTCGTCATAAAACCAGAAGTGATTTGCTGTGTGAGAGAGTCGTTCGATCTCTAAAGACAGCTGGTGCCTTAAAAATGTCAAGCTTATAGGAGTTAAGTCTTCGCTTTCTGTCTTTCTCTGTCTATCCCACTGTATGACTTCTTTACCTACCGCGGTGGTTCTCACCCTGTTGGTCACATGATTTTGGGGGTCCCCAGGTGACATTTAAAGGACTTTTAAGCAGTGTTGTAGATCGGCTATTTTCAGCACGCAACACCTGAGACCAACCAACCAAGCATAAAATGACTCTCTTCTCCACTAGTCCCTCCCTAACGTTTTAGTCTAGTTTTTATTTTGTTGACGAAATTGACAATATATTTAGTCTTAGTTTTAGTCATCACAGCTTAGTTTTTATTTCGTTTTTATTTAGTTTTCGTCAGTGAAAAAAATGCAGTCGACAAACATTTTTCGACATAGTTTAGTTGACGAAATCAACACTGCTTTTAAGACCTGTTTAATACCTTGAAAAGAAAAAGACCATTGCGCGGCATTCAAAAGTAATCAAACTATACTATAATAAACTGGTCAAACATTGTCCAGATTGTCAAAAAATCTGAAAGAGGCAAAAAAAAAAAAAAAGAGAGAGAAAAAGAAAAGAAAACTGATCTAGATCTGCTATATTGCAATATCTGTGGAACCGAAAATGTAATGGCTCAACTCCTACGGTCCAAGTGATTATCAGGGTGGGGGGTCCCCAGTTCAAATATGATCAGATTATTATGGGGATCACAGCTTGAAAAGGTTGAGAACCACTGCTTTACCGCTTTCACACTTCTGTGCATCTATCTACAATCACTGATGGTTTCAAGAATATTTAACTAATTTCACCGTGAAACTACAAAAGATCCTTACAAAAGAAACCCGTCTTAACATGACGACAATTTTCCAACTTGTTTATTGCGACCGTCAGGTCGCAGTTACTATCAAAACCTCCACCGGCTGGCTGTCTTTCAGTCTGTCTGTCAGTGAGTTTGTCTGTCAGTCACACGTCACACTTTTGCCCTTCTCATATCTCCGCCACCGTTGCCCCGATCCATGCAAAAATTTCTACACACCCTCCTTGGCTGAAAAACAACCCTCCATTTCTCACATGGCCCTCTTCTAGCGCCACCATGAGGCCGGTTCTTGCAAAACACATTTTTGGACACTGCTCCTACACATTTTGCCCTAAAATCGCGCAAATCGGTACACAGGATGTCTCAGTCATCTCATCAACATGGATCTGTCAGATTTAGCGCCACCTTCAGGCAGATTTTTTCAAACAAATTTTTGGACACTGCTCCTACAGATTTTGCCCTGAAATCATGCAAAGTGGTACACAGTCCTATGTCTAGAGTCAGGTCATCAACATGGATCTGTCCCATTTAGCGCCACCATCAGGCCGATTTTTACACGCTTATCTCCCGATTTAGGGAGTCTTACTGCTATGAAAACAAGTAAATGTTGCTGGAACCGTCTACTTCCAATGTTTTCACTTTAAAATATCCCAAGGAAATGAAAAACATGTATTTCTCTCTGTTTTGTAACACATTGGCCCCTCATTAAAACACAATTCCTGGAAGTGTTTGGTGGTTTCAAACTGGCAACCTCCAGAGTACATACTGTACTGCAGTCTTTAACCTTGAGGGTAGAGGTGACCCACATCTCTTTGTCTCGAATGTGATGTACTGTATCCAAGGCTATTCAGATGTTCTCTCATGTTTCTTTCTCTGTTTGGCTCTCTTGGTCTTTGTATCCATGGGCGTCACAAGGGGTAGGAAAGTGGGACTGAGTTACTAGGGGCCCAATGTGTTGGAGGGGCCTTAATTATTTTATACTTTAGCTATTGAAAAACAGCAGATATACAAGCTCACAGCGCGGCACCGAGTGCCGCGCTGGGAGCTTGTAGATCTGCTATTTTTGAAAAGTTGTGAAAATGTGTGCAAATCTTTGAATATTATGTATTTTTTAAGTGAACATTTGTAACTCAAATTTTTCCTTCTGGGGGGGGGGGGGGGGGGGGTCCCTGGAACTAAATATTTTGAGATGGGGGGTCCGTGGCCAAATGCATACCATTTTGGGGGTCCTGCACAATGTGCACATGAAAAGGTTTGAGCTCCACTGACATCGAAACATATAGGTTTTTAAAAAAAACCTCAGAAGGATTTGAAATATTCAAAGATTGTCATGATTTTTCAAAAATAGCAGATCTACAAGCTCACAGCGCGGCACTCGGTGCCGCGCTGTGAGCTTGTATATCTGCTATTTTTCAATAGTTAAAGCACAGGGGCCCCACAGTGAATCCTTGTACCCAGGGCCCAGAATTTGGTGCGACACCCCTGTTTGTATCTATATCTTTTAGCCTTGTTCTCTTCTTTTTATCCACCCTCCCTCCCTCCCTCTCTCGTCTCCTCTTATCTCAAACTTTACAGATTTTGTTTGAGTGAGGGTAATTTATCTCTCTCGGGAAACGAAACCGGGGAGAGGCCCTATCAGACTGCACTCTGATGAGTGTATCTGCTTCTCTTTCGCTACGTCTGTCTTCACTGTTACTTATTGTGCTGGAAGCCATCTGATGTTTCACAAGTTAACCCTGCAAGGCCCAGCGTTGCTTTTTGGCAAAAAAAATTAAATCATTTAAAAAAAAAAATGTTATAGTTAGTTTTCCTGTTCTTTTTTCACATTAACATCACCATTAAATCCTATTGTTTAGTATTACAATGCCATTGGCCACGATATTTGCATATAAATACCTCCCACAGGGGCTGACGCTGAAGTTGAAATTCCAGCGTCTGGACGAACAACATCTCACTTTTTAACTGAAGCTATTCCTCACTAAAACATAAGTAAAATGCCTGTAATATATTTTTTCGTGATCATTAGAATGTCTAGAACATGTATATATGTTATTATTGTGAAAAATATCCCCAAAATGCAAATTAGAGCATGATTTATGATTTATGGCTATAAAACCTTACAAAAACATTATACATTTTTTAACATTACATTTTTTTTTTCTTTTTTGCCAGTAGAAATTAATTCGGGTCTTGCAGGGTTAATCTGGAGCAGAGGATCTGTGATTTTTTTCTTATTCTCTGTAACGAGAATTCTGTTTGACTCCAGTGGCACCATTTGAATTGTAGCTAATGTTCAAAGTAATAGCCATATACTGTATATGATAACACAATAGCCCTTCTGAAGATAATTTCTATTCGGTCCTCTGTTAGCACAGACGAGAGTAGTAGATCCATTGCTTATTTAATATCATAAAACACTATTTGAAATGTAGAAGCGGTGCTCTTCCGTGCACAGGTCTCCGCCATGTCAGGTAGGGTATTGTGGCCTCCTGGTGGCGATATAATAGTCCAATGTGAAAAGGGTGCCATGTCCTCTTCAGCCTTTCACGGCAATTGAACTCTGCATGCATGATTTGAGGTATTTTATTCTAAAAATGTGTTTTGCAAAAGTCGTATCAGAAGGGGGGGCTCGCAAATATGGTAAATTGGACAGATCCATGTTGATCACATGACTGTAGAGATATACTGTCTACCGATTTGCGTGATTTTCCTCATTGTGATGCTAGAAGGCTCATGTGAAAACTGTGGGGTAGAGATTATAAATTGGCATCCAGGTGTGAGCACAGTTTGGTAGCGACGGGCCAAAGGTGCCGGAGATTAGCTGGTAACAGACACTGAGACGGACACATGGACAGACAGACGGGGGAAAACCTCTCGGCCTGGTGGAGACAGTGATTTACTGTATGTATGGTATATTTACACACAACGCAGGCATGCATGCACGCATGCGCACGCACGCACGCACGCACGCACGCACGCACGCACGCACACACACACTGTCCCTTATATACTTTAAATACAAACTTCAGCTCAAAAAGTTTGTATTAAACATCCACCTCTTTACTTTATGCTTGAAAGACTTCAGACAGTTTGTTTAATCTGCAATGACAACTTCCATTTCAGGCACCCTGATGCAAATGCATGCCAATTAGATTTTTTAAAGTGCTTCCACTGGAAGTTTAGAGCATAGTTGCTCATAATTCTATGAAACTTGAAGTTTAGGGTCATTTGTCTGACTTTCGATTTAACAGGGAGCCTGTATGGAATCAGAATAGACTCATTATTGTGTGTATCTGTATAAACAGATTTAAGCCTGATTTGTTTATTTTGGTCCACTTGTAATTAGATTTTCAGTAGTTTAGGTACAATACCACAGGGAACAGACGTAATCTATGTGGCACTCTGCAAGGGAGGTTGCAAGGATTTTCAGAGTGTTTGTATCCATTAAATCTGCATTATTATTGTCTAAGAAGTTGGTGCAATCATTAACGTTGTCCTTACTCAAGACTAAATGGCATTTTCTCCCTGCATATGTGGCCTTCCATTGAGTAGCCTAAATAATTGATGGAAATCAGTTAGATCCAAGTGTATGGCTTCAATCTTGCTTAAATACAAGAAGAGTTTGTTGTTTTTGAACTAATTCTACCCAATCTTTCTTTCTCTGTTTGTCTCTCTTAGTCTTTATCTCTTTCTTTTAGCCCTGCCTCTCTCTTCTTTTTACACTCTTCTAATGGCGCAAGACTTTAACTACCATTTCTCCACACTTAAAGGAGAAATTCGGGGAAAAACAACGTTCCTCCCTTTTAAAAGTATATTTTTGGAAGCTTCCAGGATGGTCCAGCGGTTGTGTGTTTCAAAGAAGCAATATATTCCATTTTTGTTCGAGCCGACCTCGCCCTTTAGGGCGCGGTCGCTTGTCGCCCTGAGGTGTCTTTCTAGTACTTAGTTGATCGGTTGGGGAAAGTATAAAAAGTAAAAAAGAAACCATGCAATCTTCAGGAAGTAAAAAAGCTGTAATAAAAAGCGTTATCAGTGAACAAAAACACAATAAAATGTAATTGGTCGCTGATAAGCTAACCTTTTTTTATGAAACCATAAACCATTTTCACTCTCCGAAGGCTTCTTTTTCTTTTGGACACATGTTCTCCACTGTGAATTCAACGGAGAGTCGGCGATGCTTGCAGAGTGAAGGCCCACCAGCACCTTGTATTGAGTACTATTCTTCATCTACAATCTTAGCTCTTACTCTTGACAGACAGGCAGACGCGTGGAGCCAAGACGTGGTGTTTAAAGCAGAAGCCTGCAGGGCCAGACACGGAAAAATGGCATCGAAATGACAGTGGTGCTTGAATAAAGTGTTCTAGTTCGCGCCATTACCCTGTCATCTGTCACGTGGAGTCTCCAGTACCTCTGCTAATGCTGGGGCCTAATGTACTAACTAGTCTTATGTATAGCACACTAACCTTTCTTTTCCACATACAGTAATCACCAACGTTAGGCTACCTTTTTAACGCCTTTCACTCATATGGTAGTTTTAGCTGTCTGGAAAAAAGGAGGTGATTCATGCTATAAAGTCTAAATGTTTGGGAAAGTAACTGTGGTGAGCTTTGCACTTATGAAAGGCCTAGAGGTATAATATGTCCATAATTGTTAGTTATTTTAAAGGACAACTTTGTTTTTTTACAACAAGGTTTCATATTTTAGATTGTAATTAGAGAAAAGAAAAAGTAAGTGTTAAAATGTTTTCATTTGCTTCGTGCCATTGTTTTATCGCGTTTACCGTACTAAAATGTGGGGCATGCGTACGCATGGGGGCATGCGTACAAGTGGCTAAATATGTCTTTTTAGACACAATAAGCCAGCAGTTTCTTTATTGCTATTTACAGTAACACTTCTAGCCCCCATAAGTCACATCCAACCATGAAAGGCTGCGTTGCATCTTGGGAATGGGCTTATTCTGTGTAAAATGACATATTTAGCCACTTGTACGTATGCCCCCAACCACTGAAATAAGAATCTCTAAAACAATAGAAAGAAGTAAATTAACTTTTTATTCTAAAATATGAACCCTTGTTGTAAAAAACTAAAGTTGTCCTTTAACTCGACAGAGTGCAGTTATAATATGGTACCATTTTCATCTACTTGGTCAGTGTCTCATAGGAGGGCTGAGGACAGTTCAGAAACCCACCTACCAGTGTCATCATCAGTGATCTCCCCCAGCCTAACGATGATGTCACTGGTAGGCGGGTTTCTGAAGTGTACACAGCCCTTCTATGAGACAGACCAAGTAGGAAGTAAAAAAAAATCTTATAATGAGCATTTTTTTGAGGACCAATTACCAATAAAGATGGGTTGAAAATGGTTGAAGTCGTCCTTTGAAGTCACAGATGTACAGAAGGCGAGGTCTTTACTTCCACTAACGGTTCTATTAGTCAAGTATGAATGGATCCGGTCAAGAGCTGTTTGTCAAGCCAGGTGGCCTTCAACTTCAGGTATTATGATTATACTAGGAGGAAGATTTTTTCCAAAAAAGTATACAGAAAGAGTTAAAATTGGGTTTTTATTTGGCCACACCCCCAGTTCATTAAGTATGCATGGATGGCATGGTGGGTGGTGACCCAGCTGATATGGGGCTTTTAAGCCGTGACATCATTTTGTAGGCAGAGGAGAATCTGCCCCCAGAGCATTTTCTGTCCCTCGCTATTTTCAACAGATCCGAGACAAAAATAACGACTAAAGTATAATTCTAACACTTTCATTTCAACAACAAAGAGAAGAAAAAATGTGTAAATAGTAAAAATAGTAAAAAGATTCACGGAAACTGGGGGCAGAAATCCTCCTCTGCCTACAAAATGATGTCATACTTAACAGCCCCATAGCCACATCCCACAGTGTTGGTTGAATGGCAATTGGGGAGGAGTTGATACTGTGACACACTTAGTATCTGTGTTTTTTAACTGACACTTTTGACCACAAGGGGCAGCCTCCAAGAGAAAACAAACAAATACTAAGAGAATACATCATTTCTCAAAAAAAACAAAAAAACATCAGGGGGTCTAATGAAGTACTTTCAACCTCCTAGACACATGAAAAACAGAAAAAGTACAAAACTATGGCACCACCTCTTTAAGAACAAGCAGCCAATGTTGACAGAGTTGAAAGCTTTGTTCATGTTGTGCAGCATAACATCCATCGAATTCCTTTCCATTTCCTCAGGGCTGAAAGGGAAGGTACTGTCTAAAGTCTAAAGGAAATCTAATTTTCCTTATTTTCACTATCCATTGTTCCCTTCCTCCTTTCTCCCTCTCTTTCTCCCTGTCTTCATGTGTGCTTTTTTATCTGTCCCTTACGCTTGCTCTCTTTGTCTTAATGATTGAGCAGCACGTGTCTCAGCCTGTAATGAAACTATGGGTGCGTTTATTTTATGTTCCCCTTTAGCAGAAACCACTGTTCCAGAGCAGCAGAGAATCAATGTTTCTGATAAAGATCCTGTGTGGTCATTAAATCAAGTGCATCCTCCTGCAAACAGCAAAGACCAAGACAAGGAGAATTAAATGTTTGTGTTTGTGTCAGTGTCGCAGCTCTTGCAGTGAGCCATCCTCTGAACGCAACCCACCCAATTGTTGGTGGGTGTAAGAGAGATAGAGTTCTCAAATTCTGCCCGAACCCGACCATACCCGAACCCGACCCGACATTTAGGGTAGGGTAGGGCCTAAAATGTATACTAATTAGTCGGGCCGGGTAGGGCCTCGGGCTCAATGAAAAAAGAAAATATATATTTTTATTATTTTATTACTATTAAAGTAATGAGAACCCGACCATACCCGAACCCGACCCGACATTTAGAGTAGGGTAGGGCCTAAAATGTATGCTAATTAGTCGGGCTGGGTAGGGCCTTAACACATTGGCTGCCCGCAATGAATGCAAGGGTTAATTTGCTGGTGCCCATGGCAACCCGCCATTTTGCTTACCTTCGAGGTCCTGGTGAAAAAAGTAATCCGAGTAAATGTAATCCAAGCATGTCCTGTTTATTTCGCGAAAATCTTTTCTTTCAGTCAGGACCGTTTTTTATCAATCCTAGGCCACAGCGTTTGTGTGACGGCCGGTAGAAGAGGCCGCCGTTTTGAACGTGAAAGAAAAAAAAGAAAAGATCCAGAGCAAACTGCATCTTTGTGCAGCAGCGAAACAGGGCAGTGAACGAGGCTGACAGCACTTCCTGGTCACGTGATTTCGCGCTGCATTTTGGGAAATGGAGTTTGTTTCATCACCGTGGTAGCCAAGTACAGTAGCTACAGTACAGTATAGTTTACTGTACAACGCGTCGAACGCGTCGATGGGCACACGTAAACATCAAAGAGATTGGCGCGTTGACACCACGTGGGCATTTAATGTGTTAATGTTCAGGCCCGTTGAGAACTCTAAAGAGAGAATGTAGGTAGTAAATGTGTATATCGTCCATGTCGCGTGGAAACCTTGTATGTCCAAAACCGTTCCTTTTATTATTTTAAAAACAAGTTAAAGTAGTGAAAATAGCCGATCTGTGTGCTCGTAGATCTGCTATTTTCACTACTCCTGTGCAACACTCTTGTATGATGAATTAGGGCTTTAATGTACGAAAGAACGTACTATTTTTAAACTTGGAGATACAAGGTTTCTGCCCGACAGTGACGATATGCTTGTTTTAGGTATGTATATAAAGAGCCAGCTACTCTCCTGTGTCTCTATCTTTACAATCCAGGGCCCATGTTGTGACCCTCACTCCTTTTACAGCTGAACAATGCCATTGTGGCTGTATTCTCTGACGCACCATTCCCTTTAAAGATGTTTTTTCAGATAAGGGGAAAGCTGCACCCAACCAGTGTGCACTGTCTGTACAATACCCACAAATTCACATCAAAACGACTACCTGGTGGCCATACCACCCCTGCTGGAAGAACCACAGTACATTCACTGTAATATATGGGGCAATCTAAAACGTCTTATCAAAACTGTTCTTTGTAGATACAACGTAGATTGCAGGCGTAATTGTAGGCTCGCTGAAAGGCGAGACCAGTATGTTATACCACATCTTTATAGGCCAAGTCTGTTCTTCTTCTACTTCTTCTCTTTATTCTTTATACAGTACAAAGGCATGGCCCTTGGCCAATGAGGAGCAGCGTTCTAGGTGGCATCATCACCAACAATATACTTTATGCTGAAAAGGCGAGACCAATATGTTATACCAAATCTTTACAGGTCATGTTTATTCTCCACAAAAAATTGGCTGACAGTACAAAGGCAGGGCCCTTAGCCAATGAGGAGCAGCCTTCTAGGTGACATCATCACCAACAAGTGCGACCTGATATAAATAACAACACGTGGGCTCGAGACCAGTATGTTATTGTGGGCTTGTCTGAAAGACGAGACCAATATGTTATACCAAAGCTTTATAGGTCAAGTTTATTCTCCTAAAACAATTACCGACAGTACAAAGGCAGGGTCTTTAGCCAATAAGCTGTCAGTCAGCGTTCCCTGATTTTGCTTAGCATGCTCAAAAAGCATGCACAAAATTCAGGGAATATCTCCGAACGCGGAGCCCTTCAAGCGCCAAGATTAACTGTATTCCATTTATGCAATAAATGGTTAAACCCAGGGTTCGAGTTATGTGGGGGCCAATGGGGGCTTAGCCCCCATAGATAAAGTCTGTGACCCCATAGTCAAAAACCCCTACGGGTGTCCATTTTTTTCCAACAAGTGTTTTTTTTTTTTTTTTTTTTTATTATTATAATTTTTTGACTGACAGTCCCACATATCATACCTAAATGTCCAAATAGATAAACGTATTCCCACCATACATTGCCGTCGATTTTTCATAACACCAGGGATTTTCCCAGTTAACATAGAGTGTGCAGTTAACATAGGTGCAATACTCCCAGTTTGTAGCGGGGGCGCTAGTGAGATAAATGAGAGTAAATTGCCTGGATTTCGCACAGTGAGGAAGCATTGGCGGCGCTGGGGGGGGGGCTTGCAGGTGCTTCAGCACCTCCAAAAAAGCCGATAGCACCCCCGTAGCACCCCCAAGAAATGCTCAAGCAAAATATATATATTTTCACTCATTCACTGTCATCAAATAAATAACATAATCTTTGTTAAAATCTGTGACATTATTTAGTGGTCATATTATTAATATCCTAGGCACATAGGAAGAGAGAAGAAAGTTACGGTTTGTCAGCTGTCAGAGGGGAGAGGAGTGGAGGAGAATACGTCGTATCTTGTCTTCATTTTACAAGGTGAAGTTAATTTGAGCAACACAGCACTGTTTGTGTTTAGTGGACACACATACTGTAGTAACTGTACACATGCTGTTACCCAAAACACGCTTGCACACCCACATTAATAATTATGAGAATAAAAGTAGGCTATGTAATCATTATTAAAATTATAATCATTCATTATAAGCTCCACTAAATGGTCAGTCCATGAATGTAGGCGTATTTGCTAATGGAAAGGGGGGAAAACGGCTTGTTTACAATTCACTTTTGCTACCTCTTATATTAGATTTTATTCTCTGTATCACAATGCTTGTAAACCAGACAAGCAGTCAGTCTTGGAGTTCCCTAACATTGTTTAACTATGAATTAATTCAATTAGCCTTTCATTATAGCCCCAAAGACACCCAAAATAATATTGTGAGAGGAAAAATATGATTTAATAAAGGAAACCCGTTTTTGACGACTTTATACCCGAAAATATCCATGTTAGACGACTTTATACCCGAAAATACCCGAGATATCACCCAAATATGAGTGCCCCCATAGCTCTCTGGGTATAACTCGAACCCTGGACACAAGTGTATCCAACAATAACATTTTCTAAGTGTTGGGTCTGAGAGGCAAAATCTCATCAAATGGTAGTCCGTGGCTCATATGCCAAATAAATAATGGACCTCAGGGACGTGCTGGGCCCCTGATTCAGCCCGGGAAAAAGAGTTGGAGAGGCCCTCATTGCGTGATATAGAGAGATCTCTCTCTATAGCGCTGCTGCTACTCAAAGATTTACCATTTCAGATCATGACAAGTGACAAGCCAGTGGGCCAATTACTGTACATGAGTTATATTTCGTCGTTGTCGGGTGGAAACCTTGTATGTCCAAAAAACGTTTGTTTTGTATTTATCATTTAAAAAAATCACACTCGTGTGAACTGAGCGGTGGTGTGTGTGTGTGTGTGTGTGTGTGTGTGTGTGTGTGTGTGTGTGTGTGTGTGTGTGTGTGTGTGTGTGTGTGTGTGTGTGTGTGTGTGTGTGTGTGTGTGTGTGTGTGTGTGTGTGTGTGTGTGTGTGTGTGTGTGTGTGTGTGTGTGTGTGCCCCCTGTGTGTGTTTGTGTGTGTGTGCCTGGCCTATGCCTGGCCTATCCTGAACAACAGCGCCCCTCCCTTAACATGTGTGGTCAGAAAAGGTTACTGCAGGGCCAGGCTACATACCCGGAGACAGACAGACATACAGACAGACAAACAGACAAACAGACAGACAGACAGACCCACACACACGGCCACGTATAGGAGCGTTGTGACCACCGCTCAAAAATGATTTAAACTAGTGAAAACAGCCGATCTACAAGCACACAACGCCTCGCACCGCGAGGCGTTGTGTGCTTGTAGATCTGCTGTTTTCACTACTTTTGTGCTGACAGTTTAATGTTTTACTTTTTTGCAAACAGTAAATTTTTTTCCTAATGGCCGGCCTGGACTGGCCGGGAATGAACCGGCCGTTCGGGAGTTGTCCCACTTTTCCCAATGGCCAGCACGTCCCTGATGGACCTTGATATGAAAAATGTTGAAAACCCCGGATGAACCCTATAGTACGAGGCCCCTGGCAGCAGATCAAGCACAGGGCATTACGTCAATGAATGAGTATTATGTGGCATTTCCTGCATGCATGGAAGTGTTTACCTCGGCTCCATGACAGGAGGTGCTGCTGGATCAGATTGCATGTGATGTTGAAAAGCTCTGTCTAATAGTAATGTGGCATTTAGATATTTGATATTCATGTTATTAGACACACAAGACGAAAATAAAGATAGGATTTTCTTAAACCCATATTCTGGTGACCGTTGTGGGAACTGGGTAGCATTTGAAACTGTTTGGGGTGCTCACAAAAGCCGGATAGATGTAAAATGACCCCAATCTTGTTTGAAAGTGATATATCCTTTTAAGTTTACTGTGCATAACACGCGTTTACAACTGTTTATTCAAACAAAAGGAAAGGGTAAGGTGTTGGAGCAGGGTGAAGGAATCAGGGCAAGTGGCAAACGTGTTGCTCCATGGCAGGGACAGGCAGCGGGGGACGGGCATGCGGCTGTAAAGTAGCAGGGGGGGGGGGGGTGCGTTAGGACAGGCTCCCATGATCCCAATGGCTGGCCGTGTATCTAGAGAGGAGGAAAAGAAAGATGTTGAGAGATAATGCAGCCTGTAGCAAAGCTCTGCTTGTTTCTCTGGTTGTCATCTTCTCTCACTCTCTCTCAAGCAGTGGTGGAACAAGTACTAATGTCTTTATTTAAGTAAAAATACTAGTAAGACGCCTCAGGGCGACAAGCGACCTCACCGGGCGAGGTTGCTTTTTCTTTTTTTACTCTACTGGAGTATTTTTTTATATATATATTTTTTTACATCTACTCCTACATCTCAGAGGCGAATATTGTACTTTTTACTCCACTACAATTATTTGAAAACTTTAGTTACTAAATTTTGAATTTTACAAAACCATTGACCACTTCAACACAATGCATACTTGAGTCACTCAAGTATGCATAACTTGTGAAATGGGACATTCCGCAAAATGAGTGCTTTTACTTTCAGTACTTAATGCAAATACTTTTGTACTTTTCTTAATTTTGAATACCGGACTTTTACTTGTAACAGTGTTTCTACATTGTGGTATTGGTATTTTACACTTCCACCACTGGACATTACAACTGTGATGCACGTGACACGTCCACGAAAACACCTACCTTTTTGACGACAGGCAAAAGATGGTCCGCCCATGTGACGTTCATTCATCGACCGCCTCTAGGCCCTCTTCGCACATTTCACATAGGCATTGCCCCAGACATATCCATATATCCAAACGACATATCCATTCGCAAAACGATTGACAGCAGTTGTCGGTCTCCTTTGCTAAAAAAAAAAAAAGAAAAAAGGAAAAAAAAAGAAAAAGAATAAAGGCAAAGAAAATTAATGTTTGGCAAATAAGACTGATTTGCGGACCCCCTTCCGAAATATGTTTGTGCCAAGGGAGTCAGGGACCCTCAGAAGAGAAGATACGTTTTAAAAAGAAATCACGTTTATCAAACAAAGATTTTTGCAAAAATGAAAAAAAAAAAAAAAAAAAGCTTGCAGCGTGGCACAAAGTGTTGAAACGGAAACATAACTTCGTACATTTTTTCTCCCCTTCAATAATACCAATTGGTATAGTATTTTATATAATTGTTATTGTTGATTAGACACCTTTACAACAAGTTATACCTTCCCCAATATGCTTCTGTTGGTAATCACTCTTGTTTTGAGCGACCTGCCAGGTACCACACCAGAGGCATTGCCAAAAACCATGTTCAACCCAGAGTCGACTCAAACAAAGGGTCAAATTTGTTCCTCTGCTATACCAATAAAATGTGGAATGCTGAGTTAAAGAGAAGGATCTCCTTTGAAATAAGCCGCAAGACTTACCTGAGTTTCCTTTTAGTTGACCATGTACCAGTGACCTGTGCTGTCACGAAACCGTACCTTTCCCTATGCAATCTTATAATAAATACATCAATCAATAAAAAAAAAGGTCTGACACCAAATAATGCTGCCACTCTGCGTAATTGAACACCAGCTTCCACTTGCCCTGTGGCATATTTCCTTGGGAGCAGTGGTACTGTTTGGACTGGCAGGTCACTCAACCTCAAACAAGAGCGATTATCAACAGAAGCATATTGGAGGATTTTGGCACATCTTTTATCTGTGTTGCTGATTCCACGATTGCAAAATCCTTACTAGCTCTACTGTACCTCATTGTGGTACAAAGAGATGTTTAAATACAGTCATCAGGCAAACTCCTCAGTTCAGTTATGAAAACACATAGCCTACACAAACATTAAGCATGCTAATGCAGAACGAATAACTTCTGCTGACAAATAATTCACTATAGTTTTATTTATTCATCTAGAAAGTAAGAATGCAATGCTAATACTGTTCCTTATGTTGGCTCACACAGGAAGAACATAAATCGTTCTTGACTTACCTTTACAACAGTCACAGGAACAGCAGGCCATCTTCAACCAGTTGTCAAGGCGCAGTTAGTAGTGAATGTGAAAATGTTTGGTTCGGTTTACTGTGGGCATATAATATAGAATGGTGCCCCTAACACGGTCCTAATTAACATAACACACCATGCACAAGCTGTAAAATTGGCACAGGTCAGATTCCAGCCCATTGTGTACAGGTCTCTCTCTCTTTGCATCTCTCTCTCTCTCTCTCTCTCTCTCTCTCTCTCTCTCTCTCTGTGTCTATCTCTCTCTCTCTCTCTCTCTCTCTCTGTGTCTATCTCTCTCTCTCTCTCTCTCTCTCTCTCTCTCTCTCTCTCTCTCTTGTGTCTCTCTCTGCGTCTCTCTGTCTTTCCATCCCTCTCTCTGTCTGTCTGTCTGTCTCTCTCTCTCTCTCTCTCTAACGCTAGCCTCATATCTAGGGTTTCTTCCCCACAGATTTTAGTTTTTGTTATTTCGTTAGTTTTCGTTAACTATAATAAACTTGCCCGGTAGCGGATCAAACATATGGCATGGGGGCAGAGCTTGTGATTTAAAGGGCAGAACCACCCATTTTCAACATTGAACTGGAGGATTGGCTTGCAAAATACTTGCAAGCCAAACTCCAAAATCAATCCAATCCTTTAGGCAACACAGGGACAAACAACTAAAAGGGATATTAATGACATAGTTCATTGTTGAAAATGGGTGGTTCTCCCCTTGAAGTCAATGAATGCAGAGTATTATTTGGCTGTATATCAACTCGGGAGGCTCTCTCCATTGACTTCTTATTGTCAGAGTGGCGACACTCCCATGGGCCTAAGGTTTAGGGTTAGAGATAGGGTTAGTGTCGGAATGGAGACATGTCGGAAAGGAGACATGTCGGAGTGGAGAGATGCACTCATATCAACTATATCCTTCCTCTACCACATGTGCACGCACACACGCACGCACGCACGCACGCACGCACACACACACCAATTTATGCCCATATATGGTGTTCCATTTTGTAGTGCCCGTAGTAGGACAGATCTTTATGCCCATACATGGTGTTACGTGTCCAGGCCAGTCTGTGATGTCAGTACTGATGTCAGTGTATGACATCAGTGATGTCAGCATGCGGACCAGGGTTCGAGTAGTCAAAAACCCTTTTCCAACAAGTGTTTTTTTTTTTTTTTTTTTTTTTTATTATTATTATTATTTTTTGACTGACAGTCCCACATATCATATCTAAATGTCCAAATAGATAAACGTATTCCCTCCATACATTGCCGGCAAATATCGATTTTTCATAACGCCAGGGATTTTCCCAGTTACAGTAACATAGAGTGTGCAGTTAACATAGGTGCAATACTCCCAGCCGCCTGCACTGTTTGTAGCGGGGCGCTAGTGAGATAAATGAGAGTAAATTGCCTGGATTTCGCACAGTGAGGAAGCATTGGCTGCGCTGGGGGGGGGGGGGGGGCTTGCAGGTGCTTCAGCACCTCCAAAAAAGCCGATAGCACCCCCGTAGCACCCCCAAGAAATGCTCAAGCAAAATATATATATTTTCACTCATTCACTGTCATCAAATAACATAATCTTTGTTAAAATCTGTGACATTATTTAGTGGTCATATTATTAATATCCTATGTATTAATAGGCACATAGGAAGAGAGAAGAAAGTTACGGTTTGTCAGCTGTCAGAGGGGAGAGGAGTGGAGGAGAATACGTCGTATCTTGTCTTCATTTTACAAGGTGAAGTTAATTTGAGCAACACAGCACTGTTTGTGTTTAGTGGACACACATACTGTAGTAACTGTACACATGCTGTTACCCAAAACACGCTTGCACACCCACATTAATAATTATGAGAATAAAAGTAGGCTATCTAATCATTATTAAAATTATATAAAAAATGGTATCATTCATTATAGGCTCCACTAAATGGTCAGTCCATGAATGTAGGGATATTTGCTAATGGAAAGGGGGGAAAACAGCTTGTTTACAATTCACTTTTGCTACCTCTTATATTAGATTAAACCAGACAAGCAGTCAGTCTTGGAGTTCCCTAACATTGTTTAACTATGAATTAATTCAATTAGCCTTTCATTATAGCCCCAAAGACACCCAAAATAATATTGTGAAAGGAAAAATATGATTTAATAAAGGAAACCCGTTTTTGACGACTTTATACCCGAAAATATCCATTTTAGACGACTTTATACCCGAAAATACCCGAGATATCACCCAAATATGAGGGCCCCCATAGCTCTCTGGGTATAACTCGAACCCTGGTTAAACCTACTTTGACGTGAGTGTTCCTGACTAAAGTGAGATTGTGCGTGCACTGCCGAGTTTGAAGTCGGGCGGTCGGATGTTCTCGAGATACGTGAACGACAGTCACACTGACAGATTTGTTTTGTAAGATACATATGTTTGTGTGCAGTCGCAATATGCAAAGTGTCATGTTGCCAGTGTGCATGGCATGCATTTACATTTTGAGGTAGGTGTGTGTGCGGTTGTGTGTACATGTACTGTATATGGTAACTGCATCTACATACAGGCAGACAGAAAACAGGCCTATATAGGGTCAAAAATCTTTCATAGAGTGATAGCTTTTCTGGGGCTTGCTTCTCTTGCTGCCGGGGGGAGGTAGCCAGCCTACAGCCCTTGGCCTTGTAGATGTACTGTAGAACCATCGTTTGCCATGTGATAGCATCTGAAACAGTCCATGTTTGGGATAGCTAGGATCTTTGATAATTCTACGGGCTTTGTGACAAAACGTCCATTCGATACTGTATACCCTGGATTTTGAATCTGATTCAATTTGGCTCACCTGGAAGGACTGCTGCACAAATAGGTCCCGATTTGCAGTCAGATATTGTGTATAACCCTCTCCAGAGAGACTGTGAGTGTCATTTGCACTCAGTTATGATGCCATACTCGCATTTGGCTGTGTTCATCGCTCCTCTGAGGACGTCGTAAGCTGTATAATACCTGTATTCTGATCAGGTTTTATTTTGTTTTCGGGGATCTGAGTCTGCAAAACTTGCAGCACAAAAACAGGCACATCAACTTTAAATTTGATACAAATTGAATATGAACCATGAAGGATGAAAGATCCACAATTCAAACGATTCTGGGGTTTCGATGTTGCAAACAGGTCGCGCTGTAAGCTGAGTTAGTCTCTGTACCGTGTGCCTGTCCCATCTAGTGGCCTCATTAAACTACAGACCACGAGAGAGACAGATTTTTGGATCCCATGGGATTTGCATCGGATCCCAGGGTCTGTGCAGTGAAACACATTCAAACGCACATTAAATATCAAACATTAGGACCCAGAACGATTCAAAGGATTCCGAGGCTTCCACGTTACAGCAGAAACAAAGAAGCTGCTAAATACCATGAAGCCGTGTTGCAAACAGGTTGTGCTGCGAGTGGAGTTCTTTCTGTATGCCCGTCCCTTCAGCTGGCCTCATTAAACTGCAGCGCCGAGAGAAAGAGAGACGGAGAAATATGGAGAGATGCGAACAGTTACACAAGATAGTCAGGCCACGTGGGAACTTGGGAGTGAAATCCCACTGCCCTCAAATCCCTCTCTTCTATCATCCAGCTCCCTCATGGTGCCTTCATCTCCTCCTAGCAGGCAGGGGTAAAGACCTCAGACATTGGGATGTGATTAGTACAGGTTTGCCATTCATCTCTGGCTCTCGCTCCATCGCATGTCTCGATCTTTTCTTTCCCTCTGTGTGTCTGTGTGCATTCAAATATTTGGGTAAACAACCCCAGGGTTCCTCTTTTCATTTCATCTCTGTGCCTTCATCTCCCTCTGTTGTGTTTGTCCTTAGTTTTGGGCTGGTCTCTCTCGCTCTCTCTCTCTCGCACGCTCTCTCTCTCTTACTTTGGACTTGAGCCTGGTGCATACTTAGTTCCCCGCCAGTGTCACTCAGCGAAGATGGCAGATATACAAGCTTGAGTTACAAGCTTGTGTACTTTATCTGCTATTTTACAGCTATTTTCATTTCCATCTCTTTGATAGTTATAGGTTATGATTGTATTGGTGGTGTGACATAAGGTTGTGGTTGTATTCAGGCACGTGCACAAATAGACATCAAAGGGGCCCCTGCCCTTTTTTATCCGTCTGTAAAAAGTGCCCTTCCAGACCATGAATGCAGTTTTTACCATGGCGAAAGAAATGCAAATGCCCTCGTTCCATGCCATACCTTAAGGCAGCATTCAAGAGAAGTGCCTTTTCCAAACTAAACTCTCCTGAATTTCAATGCAGCATCTTATGTTGAAAGAATTGCCCTCGCTGTGTAGAAATCCATGCTACATCTCCAGTATTGACTTGATTATCCTTAGTTCAGTGTGGTATCACACACCGAAAATAGCCAACCTCCAAGCTCACAACGCGTCGCAGCGCGTTGCATGGGAGGGTGTCATACAGTCACCATGCTGCGATTGTTCAAGTCCACCTTGAATGACGGGGATGAGGGGGGAAATCCATGCCTCCGCTTTAAGCCCCCCCTTTTTACAAACCTTTTTTTAGAAGCAGTGTTATTCCATATTCTATATAAAAGAAGCTTTATATATAAATATATAAAATGGGTACAATAAATAAACAAGCAAACACAACATGTATGGTATTGTGCTTTTGCTATGAAATAGGCCTGTTGAGAATTGGTTGCACTACATAATTGGCTCCACAGTAAGACCCATGTGCAGCCATTGTGTATCCCCACGTCTACAGTATTGTCATTGCTTGAGTGAGTGTGTGTGTGTGTGTGTGGTGATTGACGTCCAGCAGTCAACAAGAGAACAATTTCAACCTCTGTGGATGCTGACAGAGCTGAGTAGGGCATTACATCAGTCTGCTCTCCTTAATTCTGGCAGGCTGTGGTTGTGTCACTGTCACCAGACCTGACACCAGTGAAATGTGATGAGATTAACGCCAGGGAGAACTTTTGGGTTGGGGACAACATTTGACAGTTTGACATAGAATTGATGGCTTCGGACTTTCTGAAGCTGAAAATATTCTACCCCCCTTGAACACTGAGTGAGGACATACTGTATTTTTTAAGTGGCCAACGAGTTCTGGTCTTTTGCCACTCACTAATCAGTTTGGAAAGAGTTTGATGTTGACATTTTTTTTTTAAGCAAATAGTTTATTAAAGGTACACTTGATGCAACTACATTGTACCGCTGCCATGACAGTTTCACACTTTAGATATGTTTGGATTTACTAACACTAATAATACATGCAGTCTAAGTCCATGCGCAAAATGCAAACTTAGGGGCCGATCGCACTTTCTGGGGGAAAGCCTGGTGTTCGTTCACAACAGGCCGTTTGGTTTCCGCCTAGATCGCGGAAACCACTAGAAGAAGCGGCGTCGCTTTGATTTGGTTCCCCCCGTTTGTTTCCCCAATCCCTATTAAAATGCTCAAGTAGCCTAGTGTAGTCTTGCCAGTCGCTAAAAGTTGGACTAAAAGATGCATATACCAAACAAATTTTTCAAAAGCAAAACTACTCCGCATCAAGGAGTTTATTAGGTAGGCCCTAAAAGTGTGTCCTTGAGCGCAGGGGAATATTTTGGGTTAAAACTGAATCCGGTTTGATCTTTCCGGCAAATTGTAGTCCTTTGAGTACTACAACATGACGTTTTGTGGTTTCCGCTCCAGACCGGTTACAAACCCGAAAAGTGAAGTGATCCCAGACTACTTCAAAGCAGAGCAGGCTTGTGTCTTTCTTTCTTTAATGTCGCCTGTCACTCACTTCCAGGTCCCTCCCTGATCACACAGGAGCGTCTCTTTGGCTGTTCACCATCTCTCAACTGTAGATCGGCTATTTTCACTACTTTAATTCATTATTAAATAGAAACAACGATGATTTGAATGATAATCACGCACTGGATTGCAGTCCTTCCCAGAGTCGAGCATTGTGTTTCAGGCAGTGGTTTAAAGTAACTAAGTACATTTACTCAAGTACTGTACTTAATTACAATGTTGAGGTACTTTTACTTTACTGGAGTATTTATTTCCAATGTTCTGTGCTTTTGCTTCTACTCCACTAAATCTCAGAGGCAAATATTCTACTTTTACTCCACTACAATTATTTGAAAACTTAAGATTTTTATACGTTTTAAAATATAAATGGGACAGTACTTTCTACTTTTGGTATTTTAAGTACATTTTGATACCAATACGTTTGTACTTTTACACAAGTACATTTGAATTCTGCACTATTACTTCCAACCCTGGTTTCTGCGCATACATTTTGTAAAGAAACTTACACCAAGGAGGTCAAGACAACACCCTGCAGTAGTCCTGACAGACCTAGACTACGCAGATGACATCAGCCTACTCTCCAACCACGTGGAGCAAGCAAGCAAGCACATGAGCGGAGTGGAGTCAGAGTGTGCAAAGGTTACCCTCGGCTGAATGCCAAGAAAACTGAGGTGATCACCTATAACATCCAAACGGAACATCCATCTCTCACAACAACACTGCTCTGAAGTGAGGAAGGCATGGAGGTCCCTGAGTGGCATGGCCAGTTTATGGAACTCCAACCTCCCCCAACAAATCAAACTCAGCTTCTTGGCAGTGATTCTTGGACCCTGAAGCCAACTCTGCAGAAGTCTCTAGACGGGTGCTACACCAGAATTTTACGTGTAGTGCTCAACATCAGCAAGAGTACACATGTCACCAACAAGAATCTGTATGCTGGAATATTAAGGGTGAGCGATAAAATAGCAGCCAGGAGAATGAGGCTTGCAGGACACTGCCAAAGACACCAAGAGCTGCCAGCCAGTAAAACAACACATGGGCACCGGTCACAAGAACGTCCCACACTCAAGAAAGACGCAGGAGCGCAAAGGAGCTGGCCAGATCCGAACCGAGATGACTGGAAGCGATGATGGAAGGCTCATCTGAGGACGACCTAGAGAGAGAGAGAGACGCTCTGGGTGCTTCAAGCAGAAAAAAAAAAGAAAACGTGAATGAATGCTGCTCATCAATGTCAGGTTTGATCCCCCTGGCTGTTTAACAACCCTGTCATTTATGACCAGAAATCAAATTGTTACACAGCTGTGAGAAGTCCCATGTTTACCGCTGATTCTGATTCTAATAACGCATGGGTGGCGTGACATTTGAGAACAGCGACGGTTCATGGGTTTAAATGTTGTAGGCATCATTACGTGCTATGTACTGTATGTGCGAGCGCTCTGGACATCATCATATTCAACGTGTGCTTCCGCTCATAAAATGCTTTGTGGACACGGCTGGTAAATGGTCCACAAGTTGCAAATTGAACTAGACTTGTGTACAGTACATGAATGTTAAAATTGCACGTAATAAAAAAGAAATATCATTGTAATATTGTCTCACTGTGACAGTACAAGAACAAGGGTTTTGTTTGGCTCATAAAAAAGAAACACCATAATAACAGAGTTAAGTACCTCAAAGCAAGGAAATTCTTTAAGAGCAATATGGGACTATCTTTCAGTTTGGTCCCCATATAGTCCTCAAATCATAGGCCTCCTCTATGGCTACCGGTGCTGGGAGTGCTGGCAGACTACAGGGAACCATGTTTCATGAACATGGTTAAACTTATTGGAGAAAGAAGTTAGCTTATAGAGAGGGTATCCTTGTGCTTATTAAAGCGGTATTGTGTGTAGTATGATGGCACAGAGGCCTAACTGCAAAGTTGTGGGTTTGAATCCAGCTCATGGCTTAACACACTAATTATATTCACATATAAGATGAGAAAATGTATGTGCAGACGAAGGGGCCCCAGCCCGGTCCGGGGTAACAGCCCCCTCTGCCCTCTGGGCAGTAATGCCCGAGGAGACAGGTGTGGCACATAATGTATATTTATCCTGTTATGTAAGAATGTTGTGGACTGATTGTAAGAGGCTTTATCATGATAGAGGTGCAATGCAAAAGTGTGTTTAAGGTATGTGTTGTGTTTTGTTTGTTTGTTTCTGGTTGTGTTGGTAGGTTTAGGTTTGGTCTTGTCTAACTGTTAGTATACGTTTTGTTTGTTCTGTTCTTGTTGAGTCTTTTGTCTTTTTTTGTATGGGGACATGATCCATCCATACTGATATGATCTGGCTACCACTGTCAGCCCCTGCTCTGTTTTGTAAAAAGTTGAGAAAATGTGTTTGCAGCGTGCAAACTGCAGTGACATAATGTTTGGAGTCATAATGGTCTTCATCAGTCATAAAAGACAAAGCACAAAGTCGTCGTTGTCGGGTGGAAACCTTTTATGTCCAAAACCGTTCATTTTGCATTTATCATTTTAAAAATGATTTAAACTAGTGAAAACAGACGATCTACAAGCACACAACGCCTCGCGGTGCGGTTTCCACCCAACAACGATGATATGAGTTTCACTCAGGTCACATGACAGTATGGACCACGTTTTTGTTAACTTCTGGGCTGTAGGTGTTCCCTGTTTTGCTAACAGTCTCTGCTGAATTGAGTTGTCTGAGGCACACAAGGCCTTGGGCGAACCGCTTTAGATTTTTGCAACATTTCAGTTTTGAATACAGCTCAAGAACCTTCTGCACTGTAGACGTTGTTGCGTTTGTCTGCCTAAACAATGTGGAAATGCCTTGAAAATAACTGGAGGGAATTTGCTTAGGGTATTACTTTTAAAGGGAAAAAATGTGCCCGACCATGGCCAATGTCAGTATGAATACCAACCCTTGCTTGTACATAACTTTTACTTGTACTGTGTCTAATTCCCTGGCGAGGCTTACTATTAGCGAGAGAGAGAAAGGAAAGCGATGTTTATCCAAAATTGGAGCGCTGTCAAAATCGAACGGCAAAATAGAAATATTTGTGGAATTCCCAAAACTCCTCTGACAGCACAAAGTCCCTGCAGCAGCTAACGTAGAAGTAGTAACAAAAAGACAACAGGAGGAATACAAATTGGCATTAATGAATGCACCGTAGAGAGAACAGGAAAAGGGTGTGTGTGTGTGTGTGCGTGTGTGCATGTGTGCGTGTGTGTGCGTGTGTGCGTGCGTATGTGTGTGCATCACAGACCAATCAGAAGCCGCAAGTGGTTTCCATTGGTCTCTATGTCCCACCTCCCTTGAAGATAGGGAGAGTGTTTTTTGCAGGTCTTTCAGCCCGAGTGTATCAAAGAAGCAACTGGGTTAAGGCAGCGGAAGATTGTGATTGGCTGCACGGAGCTGCCAAAAGTCGGGGGGACGGGTATACACCTAAACTTAACCTCAACCCTAACCCCAGTAAAACTAATGCTGGTGAATGCTAACCAGGTGAAATGCTAACCTGCCGACGCTGGTGAATGTGAACCTGGTGAAATGCTAACCTGCCGACGCTGGTGAATGTGAACCTGGTGAAATGCTAACCTTCCGACGCTGGCGAATGCTAACCTGGTGAATTTTAACCTGGTCTCCACCTTAACCGAGGTGCATTTTTGATACACTCGGACTGAAAAACCTGCAAGAAATACTCTCCCCTTGGAGATAAGAGCCTGGCCAGACTGAGAGGCGAAGTGACAAAACCAATCCAATGAACGTAGCGTAGCAGGCTGGTACCCAGGCTAAGGTTTCGTCATCTGTGTTGAATTCCGTTTTGTTTTCTGGGCATTGAACTGGAGGCTGATCGTCTTGCACTCCATTGGAAGAGATCACTCCCTCAGGATAGAAATGGTTCATCATAGGATAAAGGCGATCACTCTGTGCAAGTTTATATTGTTTTCCTTCCCTCTGAGTGGTTCTCAGACTTTTTGGGGCCAGCGCCCCCCTATCGAATATCCAGGTCCCTTAACCACCCCCCACACCCAATTAAAATTTTGGTTGTTTCTGCTCTGAAAATTGGATGTTTGTTTATTTTGCTGTGTCGCTTATATAATTTTGAAAACAACTAATTAATTAAAAACTGGAGTGTTATAATGATTATTAGCCTACTTCTCAAGGAGCCAAAAAAAGTCCTGGGAGTATTAGAAGTATAACTTTATAGCCTTAAAATAGGCCAAGGATAAATTGGATTATTACTAGATGTGGAACTCACACCTACTTCGCACCACCGATCCGACCGATATGTCTGATGGTATGATCATGATGAGAGAACTTTAGTCAACTGGTGCTCTCTGACTGATGATTCTGGGCAGCCCTAATGTATGTCAGTCAATAGCTAGCAAAATGTGCATAACGAACTTTGGGTGATACTTGCAATTTCTCAAGAATAGGACAATAACATACAGTATGTAATAAGAAAACATTTGATTGATTGATTGATTGATTGATTGATTGATTGATTGATGGAAAACTAGTGTTTTTATAAACGGGCAAAGTTGAGATTTAATCGAGACTGAAATCAGCCAGCCACATCAGACTCCCAGCTGCTTATCTAGCATACTGTAATAGACATGCATCTAACACCAATCGATGGCTTTACAAACCACGTGTCACTTGACTGCTGTTTCAGATAATGAAAGGAAGTCTAATGATGAAATGATGCAAATGTGCGCTCAATACACTAAACTGGCATAACGCATAGTAATAAACCCACGCCCCCCAAGAGTATTCATGTACCACAGTGCCCCCCTTTCAAAATTGCTTCCACCCCCCCAAACAGTCTGATCATGTCCTGCATTGACGTTCGGTCACCTGAGTTGCTCCTCTGTTTTTCCTTATGTAACACCCATGCAGAGAGGGGTTTACCAAATAAACCACTTGACTACGCCAGTTGGACTGATACCAGCAAGCCAATTAAGCCATAACTTTAAAAAGACGTTTGTTACTACAGGGCTTTATGGACTGGGTAGGAGGCTCGGCTAAGACGCCAGAGTTTGTAAAATCGCCAATTTATTTCACATTAAACACAAACAAAAATTAGCAATTGTCCTCTTCGATACTATAGCAAATTTAACACCAAATTTACCATCAAATTGATCCATAGCACACAGAGAGCTTTTCACCCATAAGTATTTAATTGCACTCCAAATGGCACTACACTCTTAACAATGATCAAACTTTGCATACAATGAGGGAAGGCAGAAAATGCAATTAGTCCGTGGATTGTATTTACCAGGGACATTGCAAAACAAAATAAATGCACATTTGTAATGAACAATATGACATGTTCACATTATAAAGTAACACACACACACACACACACACACACACACACACACACACACACACACACACACACACACACACACACACACACACACACACACACACACACTCACTCACTCACTCACTCACTCACTCACTCTCTCTCCATTGCAGAACTCTTACGGCTTTCTTGGAATTCCTTTTAGTTGACCTTGGCTTGTACCGGTGAACTGAACTGCCTGCTTCAATGCTGGATACATCTATGTTGCTTTCTTCTGAGCCAGGGTTGGAACTAATTGAGGGCTTGTCTGATATTGTTAAAGTTTGAGTCAAGCCCCAGATTTAGTGTGTATTTGGACTTTGTTGAGGTGGTGCTGGCTTAGTGAACAAGGTTTCCTGAGTTGTTATTGTTGGGGTAATTGAGTGAGCACTGATGAGGTAGACTGCAGTATAGGCATCGAGCGATTCTTCCATCAGCTACCTTATTTTGCCTTTTTTATTATGAGCAATTATGGGTAGGCCTGTCACCATTATTACATTATCGTTGAATTGCGATTAACAATTGAATTGTTAATCGCAATCATTTGAGTGACAATTAATCGTCATGTAAAATCACATAATCGTGACAGCCCTAATTATGGGTGGGGCGAGGGGCGGCTGTGGCTCAGGAGGTAGAGCAGGTTGGCCGATGATCGTGGGTCGGCGGTTGAAATCCCGGCTCCTCCTGTCCACATGCCAAAGAGTCCTTGAGCAAGACTCTTGAGCAAGACTCTGAACCCCTAGTTGCTCTCGGTGAGTTGGTTGGTGCCTTGCATGGTTTCCTCCGCCATCGGTGTATGAATGTGTGTGTGAATGGGTGAATGTAATCTATGTAAAGCGCCTTGGATAAAGGCGCTATACAAATGCACCATTTACCATTTATTTATGGGTGGGGAATCTGACCGGGGGGATGCCTTGGTCGTTAATGATTTTTAAATTTAAAGTCACATTGAGGCATGCATTGTATATCGTAAGTTTTAGTTACTTAGTAAGTGGGGTGGGTCATTTGTAGTAATTACTGCAGTGGCTTTTGAGTTGCGCTCCTGTCTGTAGCTTAGTTTTCGCCTCAATCTCTGGTTGTGTGTGTCTTCATTCGGTTGTTGCATTTCTCACAGAAAGACGCACTGTAACAATCACTGAAAGTTGAGGCAAGGTCTGTTACTGTGAGTTATTTGTTGTATTTTCTTTTTGGCACAGCATAGTAGGGGCTACAATATCGTGTCAAGCGAGGAGAAGGCAGAACAATCAAGAGCGCTGACTGAGCTGGTACAATAGGTCGATAACCAACAGCTCAGGCAGGAGGTTAGTCAGAGGCTGGCCCCTACTCGGGTGAACGGTAATCACCAAGTATTAAAGCCTCCGGTGGTAATTGGTAAAACGACTGGCAACAGTCAAATGCACTGCACAGTGGACACTACACTTACTGTATATTATTAGGGCACTATAAATTGCGCAACAAACTACTGTACATTCATAGAAACGGAGATCAAATAAGGGCCATAAGCTTGTAGACCCATTATCGATTGAAGACGGAATGCTTTTGCATTTAAGATGGGCTACTTACTGTGACAGTGCATGCGCAGCACAACAACAGATGATAAACATTGGTGACAGCTGCGCATCATGACACAGATGGACAAAATGCTATGTCTGAGCACACACAATAAAACTCAAAACACAAGTGTGATGATTGATTATTCAAATGATTAAATATTCTACTGCACTTTCCAGGCTTTCCACGTGCGTGCATGGTCATTCTTGATGGATAGTATATGGCAAATTAAGAGTGGCAGATGTGTCCCATTGAGCTCCTGCAGATAACTTTTAATCAGCTTAAATTTAGAAAAGACACGTTCAGCAGATTCCACTATCACTGGGTTTGTTAAGAAAAGCATTATAGCTGTACAGACTTGACTTGTGACCACGAAACTTGCAGTGATGCAGCTGTCAGCAACTTTGTTAGATCTTGGACTGTCTTCACTTTTGAAAATGTTTTTCTTAAGCGTCCACCGAACGCAGAGAAAGTTCAGTCTGTCCGAAGCTCCGGATAAAAGACGAGCAGAGCTGTAGTGAATGCAGCCGTATTTAAAGGAGCCTCTCTTACTGAGTGAGAGCTCTCATTGGATTAGACAGAGTGATGTATTGATTAGCAGATCTGTGAGTGAGGAGTAGGAAAGGAGCTGACTGACAGCTGAGGCGGGCGAGACTCACGTGTCCTGCATAAACTAACGCTGAAGCTTCATCTATTTACTTTCCACTTTATTTTTTTTTTCTATAATTTTTATCCCACGATTTTGTAACCCATTTTTCACCCAGTGCCAATTGCCTATGTAATCCTGGGCTCTGCTCTCCCTCTGCCGCGCCTGGGGAGACAACGGACTGACCTCATGCTTCCTTCTTGAGCCCAAGTTGCTTCTTTTCACCTGACAGTGGAGATTTCCCTAGTTTGGACGTAGCGCGTGGAAGGAACACGTTATTCCAACCAGTTCCTTTCCCCTCCATCAGGCGCCCCGGCTGGCCAGGGGGAGGCATTATTGAGACCAGGATTACTGCATGTTTTTGTGAGGGTATGAACCCTAGGAGACACGGGGAGAACATGCAAACTCCACACAGACTTTCCACTTTCTACCACTGGCGATCTTCCCTTGTGTTAGGACGGTGCACATGGTGTCACATCTCAAGCATAACTTTAGCTGGAGAAGGCACATGTAGGATGTTTCTGTAATGTATTGATTTCAGTGTAGGATGTTTCTGTAATGTATTGATTTCAGTGTTAACCAAGATGAGCTGTGGTGTATACTGTACTTTTGTATATTTTAAGATTATTGTATACAGTATACTAATGCATGTGATCCTCTGTAACCTGCTGTAGGTGTTGGTTCAGGTATCTTATTGTATTGCTACAGTCTGCAACCACCGACTTGTTTTTCATGAATTTATGAGTTTTTCTGAGGGGAGGAAAGTATTGGCTGACTCAGCTGGTAGAGCATTAGGTGCCATACTAAGTCAAATGAAATTGTGTCCTGACTTAGGTTTTGCTGCATTTACCAAGCTTAGCTTTATGACTCTATGGTTTCTTCCATTTCATTTTATGCCGCAGGTGTGTGGGGCTTTGAGGAGGGGTGACCTGGGAGTTGTGGAAGACGAATTTAATTTAGTTTTTCACTGTCCACTGTACCATGATTTAAGAAATTCCTTATTTGAAAAAAATGCAAGACAAGAATTTTTTTAGGGTTCTGTGATGATCCTGGATAAAGAAATCAAGGAGAATTATCTGTTATTTCTTTAGGCTAAAAACTTTTATAGCATGTTCTAAGGACCTTAACAAATACAATATATACTTTTTTAAACACCATGACAGCTCCATTTTAATGTCCAATATGAGAGGCAGTTTGTGGCACAGCAACAGTACATATAGACAGATAGTTGTGTGGCTGCATAATGGCCATTGAGAGCCATCCAGTAATTTAGCCTGTTTTATTCATGCTGTTAATGTTGCACTGTTTACTTGATACTTTGTCATGCATTTAATAGTTTCAGTAGTTTGTTTTGTTTTGTTTGGTATTGTGTTGAGTGAGAAGCTGATGACTGACTTCTATTCTTTTAATTTTAAGTAGGCCTACATTAGCAACAAATTAGCAGAAAATATGCTATGAGTGAGCATGTTCACGCTCATATACAGTAGGTTACAGACTTATCGTGATAAGTGGTGTGTGGAGCTGGCTCGCTTGTTTGAACATCATCTTTTGGTTAGTTTGATTTTCAAACCGTTTTTCGACTTTAGCGTGATCAGCCAACAACCCGGCTGTGCTTGAGCCGTGTTTGGCTTTGTTGTGCCCCTTTATGTTGCTCCATGGAGTTGCAGTGTTAGTTTTGATCATGCCAAGTGTGGTGTGCTGTGTTGAAGTGTGTGACTCACCGATACACTCCCTTCTCTCAGCTTGCAGCCAGCAGGAGTGGGGCACAAGCCAGCTGGAGAGTCTGTTGCCAGCAGTCGGTGACAAATGTTGAATGTGGTATGCTATTACTCATCACATTTTAACGAATTTAATAAAGTTAGGAGTGTTATTTTGTACTTATTTGTGTACTTATGCAGTTACTTGTATACTGTAATTATTCTATTCCACTGGGGAGTCGTGAGGTGGTGCCATGAGTTCCCCCCCTCTAAAACATGATTATCAGGTATTATGATTATACTAGGAGGAAGATTTTTTCCAAAAAAGTATACAGAAAGAGTTAAAATTGGGTTTTTATGTGGCCACACCCCCAGTTCATTAAGTATGCATGGATGGCATGGTGGGTGGTGACCCAGCTGGTATAGCCACACCCCACAGTGTTGGGTGAATGGCAATTGGGGAGGAGTTGATACTAAGGGTGTCACAGTATCTGTGTTTTTTAACTGACACTTTTGGCCACAAGGTGGCAGCCTCCAAGAGAAAACAAACAAATACTAAGAGAATACATCATTTAAAAAAAAAAAACACATCAGGGGGTCTAATGAAGTACTTTCAACCTCCTAGACACATGAAAAACAGAAAAAGTACAAAACTATGGCACCACCTCTTTAAACAGTTTCCTGAAAAACGTATGTTTCTTTGGTCAGTGGTGCTCAAACCTTTTAATGTCTACGGGTCGATGTGTCCCTGTGCAGGCACGTGCACACATAGACACAAAGGGAGCTTGAGCCCCTGCCCTTTTATCTGTGTGTAAAAAGTGCCCTCTCCAGACCACGAATGAGGTTTTTCTTATGGCGAAAGAAATGCAATATGCCCTCTTTCCAAGCCATACCTGAAGGCAGCATTCAAGAGAATTGACTTGTCCAAACTCTCCTGAACTTGAATGCAGCATCTTATGTTGAAGGAATTGCCCCTGAGTAGAAATCCATGCCGTTACACCACATCTCCAGTATGGACTTGATTATGCTTAGTTCAGTGTGGTATCGGGCTCCGAAAATGAACCCAAAAGGCCCCTTTTGAAATTTCTCTAACATTCTCTGTTCCCTGTGCCTCTGAGCAAGAACAAACAACTCCCCCCAGAGCTCTCATCATGACCATCTGAGCTGAAGTTCCACCACAGGATTAATAAAGTTATCTCTCCATCTGTCCATTGCGTCAGGAAAATATGCCCTCTGATGTCGTAGCCCAGCCATCAGTAAAGGGGCTCTTTGGGCGCAGACCAGCAATGTTTTCATTTGGTTGGACGCAGTAATTGTGTGTGAATTAATGATGTGTGTGCACCACTACCCCTGTGTGTGAGTTGTGTGACACTGGAAGGAGAGCTGTTAAAGATGTTTGGCCCCTGCAGCTCCAGCATGTGTGAAGGCATTCCCATTGTGGGACCCGTAGAATGCTTGATTGGGGTGGTTGCCAGTCCTGAAGGGGAGTTGAGAGATGTCGGTCTTAAATGGACCACTCCCCTGATCTGGTGTCAACTCCTTTCTGCCCGGCCTCTATGGTTGGGCTGTGAAGTAGACTGTGAGGGAGCACATGGACAATGGCCATGCCTGTGGGGACACCTGGTAAGTAGGACTAGAGAATGTATTAATTAGTGTGATCCCAGTGGCGATTTAAGAATCCCCGGGCCCTGGCGCTTCTCCAAATCAAAGGGCAAATCAGCAACAGTGCCTCTCATTACATGAAGCTATATAACCTCTCCATCATCGACAATAGTCAGTGGTGTGTGTTCCCCACACTCCCGCGCCCCCACCACCATTGCGCTCAGGTTCACTGGGAAAACTGCGGTCTCTATTTCAGCATAGCAGCGCACTTGGCCAAAGAGAAAGAGGGGGAGAGAGAAAGGGAAAGAGAGAGAGCATGAACCATAATGAGAGAGAGAGTGTGCGTGCATAACGGCTTCACTGTGACTCACCATAGACGTCTTCATAGAAATAACGATGCGGGGAAAAAAAAATATATTTTTTAATTCGATTTACACAGGGCCTTCCAGGCAGCGGTTAGTCCAATGGTTAATCCGTGCCTGTGTGATCCCCCTGCAGGGCAACCAGACTATAGTACTTGTACAACTTTATTCCATCTTCCATCGTCTCCTAAGTTTGCTGCACTACTCCTCCCACAAGTTTGGTGGCATGCACTTGGGCAATATATCAAAATTACCAATTCAAATGCGTCACGGCAATCACACTTGCAATTTCCAATTGGATTTATTTCAGATGGTGTAGGCTATGTTTCTTCTTGATTGATTAACATTTTTATAGTGAAGAAAAAAAATCACACCAGTGTGAACTGAGCGGAGGTGTCCATTCATTTCAAGGCTGTGTGTGTGTGTGTGTGTGTGTGTGTGTGTGTGTGTGTGTGTGTGTGTGTGTGTGTGTGTGTGTGTGTGTGTGTGTGTGTGTGTGTGTGTGTGTGTGTGTGTGTGTGTGTGTGTGTGTAACTTAAACATACGGTATCTGTTGAGAGCTTATTTCCATTGTGGTGTCTTGAATGTAAATGTCTGTGAATGAACCCTTTTTGAATGAATTTCATAGTGCTCTCGCCTGACGGCGAATTGTTTGCTGTGTGCAGGCTTAGCTCGCATCTGCCTTTGGTTTGTTTGAACAAACTATTCTCTGGCGGTATAACATCGAGTTAATTTGTTGTGACAAACACTGTGCTTTATAAGTAAAGCAATCATCTCAGCGTGTATACCTTCGGGGTATATTATAAATGATATACCTTTTCCGCAAACTTGGACGGTGTGGGTTTATTTTTTCATCCAGAGGATGTTTTAAACTTGTTCCCAAGCTTGTTTGGGCTTTCACACTCATAATACAAATTAGTTTCTCATAATAGGTGGCGAGGGAAATCCATCCTCCCATATCAGCTGAAAATTATTGTGGTCCTTTGCCAGTCATGCCGCAGCGAGTAAGGGGTTGAGCAGGTTTGTCTGGCCTGGGGGAGCTCGGTTATGTTGATTTGAGGAGGGATGGAACACCACTTGGGGTTTGGGTAATAGTAGTGGAGAGCACTGTCTAACACTTCCGTCCAAGATCTCCCATGTAATATGTGTTAAAATGTGGTCGAGATCTGGTGAAGTGAAAGGCATAGTTTCCCATGCCATGTGATTCACATAATTGTCACACTAATTAAGCCATTCAGTCACCCCTCCTGCCCCTTGGATCCTGGAAAAGATCACTCCTGTCAGGATAGACAAGTTTAAAGGTGATCATTTAACTTTGCATTGATTTGCAGTGACATGGAAGATGTTGTTTTCATAATAAGTATAATGCTGTAAAGGTTAACAACTATATTGCTATGAAAGTAATAAAAACCAAAACAAAGATACATCCTTGAATTTGGCATTTAGAAGAGAGTTCATTAAAAAGTGAAATGTTCAGTACAACTTATCTGGGGTGACAGATAGCCATACTATCTGTTCTTGAGAGAAGAACAGAAGTTCTTTCTCTGTTCAAGGCCTCTTAGATATCGAAAGAAACGTATAGGTTCCGAACGGAACCATGTTTATTTAATACCGGAGGACAAGGTCCCCCTATGGGATAACCAGCGCCATCTGGCGCTGCAACAGAGTAAAACTCATAAGCTCCCGTACGAGAAATATCATTTGTCGGTAGGGCTGTCAATCACAAACGAGGGCGCCGCCCCCGAGTGTATAAAAGCCCTGCGGGCTATCATAACTTCCTCTAAAGCCGCACCTCTGCGCCCGCAACTAGCGAACCGAGGGGCTTTATTCGGGGGACCTTGTCCTCCGGTATTAAATAAACATGGTTCCGTTCGGAACCTATACGTTTATTGTCATACCTCCAGACAAGGTCCCCCTATGGGACTCATATACTCCCCGAGAAGTCATGAACCGACAAGACTGTCGTGCACACCGACCACACCCGGAAAGGAGGTCCTGTCAACCGACGTGACCCCTTTCAGGACTGATCCGACCCAGACCCACAGGGCCTGGGCGTGTTCAGACAGAAAAAGACCCTGACAGACCGAGGCCTGCCTTATGCACTAAGGGCAGACACAGGTCCACCTTATAAAATTGCAATAATATAAGGGAAAAACTCAGGGTCCCCCCACGTATCCTAGAGACAGCAGCATGCTATCTCAGGAAGGGGAGAGAGCCGCCCCACTACATAGTAGGAAGGGCAGCAGCACCCAGAACCGTATGCGCCATAGCAGAAGGCGCAACGCCCAGGTGATAGTAGGTCGCAAAGGTGGACGGCGAAGACCAATTCGCCGCTGCACAAATCTCCTCAATGGAGACACCTTTGGACAAAGCCCAAGAGGTAGACACACCCCTAGTACTGTGGGCCTTAAGTGCTTCCGGCACTTCAGACCCAGACCGGGTGTAAGCCAACCTAATAGCATCCACAAGCCATCTCGACAGAGTGGGTTTGGACACCGCTTTCCGTTGACGGGCATTCATGACCACGAAAAGCTGAGAAGTAGACCTGCTGTCCACCGTCCTATCACAGTAGGCCTTCAGGGCCCTAACTGGACAAAGACAATGAAGACGCCTATCCTCCTCTGATGCAAACGGAGGAGGATGGAAAGCCGTCAAAACAACAGGTTCCTTCGGGACCACTCGGTTCTTAGGAATAAAACTCAAATGAGGTTTAAGAAGAACCTTGGAGTCATTATTGAGAAACCTCATACAATCAGGGCTCACAGAGAGCGCATGAAGGTCGCTCACACGCTTAGCCGTAGACAAGGCAAGCAAAAGAGCTGTTTTGAAACTTAAATGTTTCAAAGAGGTCCTCCCAATCGGTTCAAAGGGTGCCTTGCAAAGGCCCTCAAGAACCACTTGTAGATCCCAAACAGGAAACAAGGCTCTGGTCACAGGTCTCAAATGGTCCACACCATGCATGAACTGGACCACCTCAGGGATTTTAGAAAGGCCTTTGCCTGCCACCCCCAGGTCGTAACGAGGCTCCCCCCTGGACAACAGATCGGCGCCTGCCGTTCTGAAGGCCCGGGACATGGGAGGCTCTGATGGACCTCAACCGAGGCAAGCACCAGAGGGTCATCTCGCGCGCCAGCTGATCCAGCGTACGCGAGGAGAGGCCGCCCTGTTTGTTGAGATAATACAGGGCCGCCGTGTTGTCCGTCCTGACCAGGACATGGCAACCCCGGAGAAATGGTTCGAAATGCTTGAGCGCCAAGTAGATCGCCATTAATTCCAGATAGTTGATGTGGTACTCCAACATGGCCTGGGTCCAAAGACCCCTGGCTGAGCGCCCCTCGTGGGTGGCGCCCCACCCCGAGCGGCTGGCGTCTGTGGTGATCACCTTGCGTGACACCACTTCGCCCATGGAGACCCCACTTGTCAACAACGCCTGGTCCCTCCATGGGACCAGAGCGTCCATGCAGACCTGGCTGACTGTCACCTTCCTGTACCCTTGCAGGGAAGGAATCCTGAGCGCCAGTGACCACCGCTGGAAAGGTCTCATATGAAACCTGCCCAGACGCAGAAGTTGCACTGCTGAAGCCATCAGCCCAGTCAACTTCATGCACTCCTTGTACCTGACCACCTGGTTCAGTCGGAAGGAGCCGAGACAAGCCAGAAACCTGTCCACCCTCTCCGGGGAGAGGCGAGCGGACATGGTGGCCGAGTCCAGAGATATTCCTATAAAGGAAATCTGCTGGGAGGGTAACAACATGCTTTTGCCAAAGTTGACGTTGAAACCCAAGGCCTTCAGGTGTGACAACACCAGATTGGTATGGCGCGCCGCTTCTGAGCAGGAGGCGGCGGAAATCATCCAATCGTCTATGTAGTTCGCCAGCCTGACTCCCTGATGCCTCAGTGGAGCAATGGCTGCCTCGGTCACTTTCACGAAAACCTGAGGGCTCAGAGAAAGACCGAAAGGGAGGACCGTGTACTCGTACAGGCGCCCCTCGAAGGCGAACCGCAGGAACTTCCTGTGTGGGGGATAAATGAGGATGTGCTGATAAGCGTCCTTCAGATCCACTGAACAGTGGAAATCCCCCTGTCTCACTGATTTCATCAGTGACTCTGACGTCAGCATCCTGAATTTGAACTTTTTCAAGTGCTTGTTCAGAGCACGTAAGTCCATAATCGGACGCAGACCCCCTCCTTTTTTCTGAACCAGAAAATAACGGCTCCAGAAGCCTAAACGGCTCTGGTCGCGTGATAACTCCACTATAGCGCCCTTGCGCAATAGTGAGCTTATCTCCTCCCTCAAGGCATCGGCCTTCAAGCCGCGGGCTCGAGTATAAATAACCTTGCTGGATAGGGAGGGTTTTTTCGCGAACTGTAGTCTGTAACCCCGCGTCACCGTCCGAAACACCCAGTGATTCGGATTGCAACGTTTCCATTGCTCTGCACACTGTGCTAACGTGTTGCTGAGCAACGGAGAAGCCTTGGGGTTGTACCGCCTGAGCGGAACTACTGGGCCGGGAGGGAAAGGTTCCATATCCGGGCACGTATCCGTATCCGCTAGACGCCGGGCCGGAAGGCGCGGAGTCACCGGCGGAAAGAGCGTTTCCGTTTCCGGTACGCTTATTTCCGTATCCGGTGGGAGACGAACACGTGACCTCCAAGAAGCCTCGCTTGTTAATAATACATGCGACACACAACGTGGAGCCCGGGGGACAGGGTTCATCGCATAAGTAACATAATCCCCGGCTCGGGGAATTGTATTTACGTTTATAACCTGTGCTAAGGCCTTTATATGCTTCCTTGCGGGAAGACGAGGCCGACCCTGGGTGATATGTGTTGGCTTCTTCCCTGACGCTAAGACCAAACTCCTGTCCTGAACTAGAGTCGGCATAACAGTGCCGCTCGGTGGAGACAGAGGGGTATTGCACACTAGAGAGTATACCACTGTGAATAGGAATTAGCTTGTCTGGGAACATTTTGCAAAGAGAAATATTCTGCTTGTAACCTGTCTGCATGACTGGAGGAAGCGATATTTTCTGAGTGGAAAGAAATTCCAGCCTGGACTTCTCTACACTGGTTAAATTCATGCAAAATGGGGTCGTCTGTAGTAAAGCAGGTGGGTTTGAAATAAACAGGCATTGTTTCATCAACACACTTTTTATTACAGGCACTGGAGGAGAGCACAGAGGAGGAATAAACATTAATTTCTTGGCATGAGAAAAATTGTTTGTATTGTCCAAACGTCTGCGCTTGCAAGGGGGGGTCCCCTGAAATTTCAGGGGGACCCCGCCAGAGTCCAGTGTCACTTTCGCGGCGGCTTCCCACGGGCTTTGTGGGAGCTGGCCGGTATCCCGTGCCTGGGAGGGTGGCGGGATTGAGAGCGGGCTTGAGCCCCCACTGCAGTGTGAGGGGGTCCCGCGGAGGAAGAAGAGGGGGTCCTAGGGGGATTGTTCTGTTTCCCCTGTTTGGAGGTAGAGCGCCCCCTGTCAGCCTGACCAGGGGCCTTGCTCCGTCCCTGTCTCTTTTCCTTTCTGGGTACCTGGGGGTCCGTCGTGGCTCCCAGGAGCTCCAGAGTGATCTTCTTATCCGCCACCTCCTGGCGGAGAAGCTCCAGTCCACCGCCCATGAGGGAGGTAGGGTGGCCGGGGAGGTCTTGCAGGACCTTCTCGGTCTCCTCTCCGGAACTGCCAGGACACTTTACCTTGTCTAGCCACCTGGCACGTTCCGCCTGGATGCAATAATCCATGCCATGTCCAAGCCACTCGATCGCGTGGACATTCAGGTCCATCAGCATGCGCAGCGACTTGTCCATTTCCTCCACCAACACGTCAGGCACCTCCCGCATCTCGCTGAGGAGGCGCCTGGTGGAGAAAAGCAGCAGCTGGGTGGCGTTCATCGTCCTGGCTGCCAGCGCGGGCGATCTGTAAGAGTTCCTCACCCTTGAAGACTGCTTGTCATCAAAGGCTATGGCAAACCCAGGAGGCTTCTTACCCACGGCCAGATTGAGGGGAGGCCGGCCTCCAGGACCGGTCCGCTCATGGCTAGGCTTGAGGCTCCCTACCAGGGACTGGGCCATCAGCTTGTCCATGGGAGGGCACAAGGGGATTCCCGCCTTCTCTGCGTCGCGGTAATCGACCAGGAAGGGGAGCTTGGGGGGGTCCTTGTGTGTAGTCCAGGTTGAATGCAGGGCCTCTGCAAAGCCTGGGACTAGTGGGAGCTTTTCCATCCGACGCGGGGGAGAGGACTCCAAATCCTGGCCAAGGAGAGGAATCCTAGCCCGTGGTCCGAGTGGCGCGTCTCCGAGTGGCAGCTCCAGGCCACAACGGATGGTGGCGCGTTCCAGCACCGAGAGCTCGTCCATGGGGATGGAGTCTGGGTCTTGCGCCGCTGCCCCTCTCGCCCCAGCCGGCATGGAAGGGGGGAGAGAGGCAGAAGGGGCTTGGGAGGACGCGGCGGAGATGGAAGCCTCGGCATGAGGAACCACCCTGGCCGCGCCTCCGCCCTGTCCGGAGGGGAAAGAGGACTCGTCCTCCTCCGAGTACTCACCCTCCGTGTCCAACTCCTCCATGTCGCAGTCCTCTAGCTCCGGTTCGTCTCCGTCGCTAGCATGCCAGGAGACGGGGCTAGGTGGCCGCATAGCCCGTAGCTGGGGGACGGAGAAGGAGAGAGGAATGTCACCGACGACTAGAGGGTGGAATTCCTTGGGGGGGACGGTCCATGTTGCAGCTGGCGGAGAAACAACGTGGGCGGTCTTGCATGTTCTCTTCTTGGGCACGGCACCAGTCGAGCCCGTCGGAGAAACAGCAGTGGAAACAGGGGCCGCAGACCCGCTAGCAACGGGGCTACCGAAGCTAGCTGAGGGCGAGGCCGCTGGAGGCCTAACCACGTGGCGAGAAGCAGCGCTGTGGCGTACAGCGCTGTCCGGCACACGAGGAGAGGTGTCTGGGAGGGTTCCGGCGGAGACCGTGGTGTGAAGGCCGTAGCCTGCGGCAGCGATCTCGCATCGTGCCTTGAGGGCTGGAACATCGTACTGGAGGCATTCAGCACAGTTCACCCCCGTGGCCGGGGCCGGAGGGGACAGAGAGGCCAAGGCGTGTCCTACCCCCATGCAGACAATGCAGAACGGATGTGTATCTTCATTGGCGATGAGGCCTTTGCAGCTGGGAAGGCCGCACTTCTTCGGTACCCTAGCTAGCAGGCTGCTAACTGTAGGTCGACGAGCTGCCATCGTGAGCTAACCGAAGCTAAGCGAAGCTAAGCTAAGGCAGGGAGACACGTGGCAGAACGTACAGAGAAGAAGTAAAGACTCAAAGCGAAAGTGAAGAAAAAGACCGAACTGTTAGGAAGAATAGAAGTAGAAACGTACAGGAGAATAATCTATAAAGGCCAGTGGCCGACTTCCTAGTCAACGCTTAGGCTAAACTTTACAGAAAAATATACTTATATGGCTGAGTTCGCGACACTAGTTGCAGGTAAGCAGAGGTGCGGAAGAGGAAGTTATGATAGCCCGCAGGGCTTTTATACACTCGGGGGCGGCGCCCTCGTTTGTGATTGACAGCCCTACCGACAAATGATATTTCTCGTACGGGAGCTTATGAGTTTTACTCTGTTGCAGCGCCAGATGGCGCTGGTTATCCCATAGGGGGACCTTGTCTGGAGGTATGACAATAAACATATGTTATTTAGGTTTGTCTCTTTGACAATAGCATCGTAGAGGCTTCCCTCTGAGCATTTTTCGGTCTATTAGACGTCTACTACGGTACGTCTAAAGGCTAGTCTAAAATCTGTCTAATGAATGTCTAGATTTGAAAACCTTTTAGACATCTAAGCTTAGACTAGAAGTTGATTGGAAGGCTAATAGACGTCTATATTTTAGATGTCTAATAGACGTATAGACTGTCTATATGTACAGTAGCCAGTGAAATAACATCTAATCAACGTCTAGGAGCAGCATGGCCTTAAGGGATCGCTAGCAGGATTTCCCAAGTCATGAAAGCGGTCCATTTCACAGCCTGAAGCGGCCTCTCTGATAATGAATATGGAACTGGGATGTTGTGCCTCAACTTTGATTTAACAGTCATATGAGTCCAACATGTGACTTTATCCCTGTGTGAAGTAATCCTACGGCTCTTATCTTTGACAACTGTGATCTCTGCCATGTCATCAGATTGAATGTCCAGTGGTCTTCTTTCGTGTATCATCATCCTTGATGATTGGTTGACGACATTTTATTTCACAAGATTTCTTGTTACTTAGGGGAGGCCAGACTTTTTGCAATACTGCAAATAGTTGTCATACTAAAATACAAGTAAAAGTCTGGGTTTCAAAATTATAGAGTAAAAGTACAAAATATTGGTATCAAGATGTACCTAAAGTACCAAAAGTAGAAAGTACTCATTATGCAGAATGTCCCATTTCGCACGTTTTCAAATGTATGAAATCTATAAGAAATCTTTTGAAAATTGCAAATCTACAAACAATGTGATGCATCGCGATGCATTGTGTGCTTGTAGATTGGCTATTTTCAAATGGACAAAATGTATATAGGGCTGAAGTGGTTAACGTATGTTTTGTAATAATAATCTGCAAAGTAACTAGAAACTAAAGTTTTCATATAAATGTAGTAAAATTACAATATTTGGATCTGAGATGTAGTGGAGTAGAAGTAAAAGTATTAGAAATACTCCAGTAAAGTACAAATACCTCAAAATTGCACTGTACTTAAGTAAATCTACTTTACACCACTGAATGTCCCTACATCAGCTATATGCGTACAGAAGTTGGTTCTGGCAATGGGAGATATGGCACTGTTCAAAGCCATTACAAATTATTTAATACATGGAGTTTCCTAGAATGAGATGCACATATATTTCTGTCTGTGTGTGTGTGTGTGTGTGTGTGTGTGTGTGTGTGTGTGTGTGTGTGTGTGTGTGTGTGTGTGTGTGTGTGTGTGTGTGTGTGTGTGTGTGTGTGTGAAATATTAACGTAAACTGTATGCACACATATTTTGGGGTGTCATGTGTGCCATCTTGTGGAATGAGAATTTGAAATGAAATGTTTACTTGCATGCACATAGGTCTACTAAAACACTCCTACACATACATACTTACTCTTACTGTCTTACACGTGTGCGCACACACACGCACGCACGCGCGCGCACACACACACACACACACACACACACACACACACACACACACACACACACACACACACACACACACACACACACACACACACACACACACACACACAAAGTTCATAATTCTTTGTGTATCTAATTTATGAATAGTGAAGCAATGTCCGGGAACAGATTTTAATAACTGCCACATCAAAATCAATTTCACGCTGCATAAATTCCATACTGTGTGTGTGTATTTGTGTATGTGTGTGTTTGTCAATGTATGTGTGCATATAGTACGGATCGAAGGATATTAACTTTTCATGTGATTTCCTATAAAACAGATAGGATGATAGCATTTTTTGTATTAAAAGTTTTAGCGATCGAATGTTACTATCGCCATAGGGCAAAGCATTATGTTGCTGTGGTAAATGTATGAATATGAGATATCATAAATTGCACACACCGTAGTTAACTAAACCAAGACCTAGAGTCTAATAACAGCATGGCCTCCCTGTGCGATCTTTAGCTTGCGATACTTAAGTCGTGTGCCGTTTGTGAATGAAGCTGCAATACTCAAATGTGGTGTTCAGCGGATGATCCTAGTGTGGTGACGATTTGTTGTTGTAACTGAAAAATATATTGTATACATGCGTAGATTTTCTACTACCAAACATTCACCCTAGTCTTGAGTGTTACTTTGACTTCAATATAGGCATTTCCAGCTTTCATGGCTGGAGATGCTTCTGTTTCGTGACATCATGCGTGAAGAGGTGTTTTGAGGGAACTTAAGTACGTACATACATACATACATACATACATGCACATACATACATACGTGCACATGCATACATACATACATACAAACATACAGTATATATGCAGACAGACAGGCGGCTATATGCTGTAGAAAGAACATTATTGCGTATTATTTTGAGAATACAGTTCTTCAGTGGCTTGACTGACAAAAGCATTGTCATCAGTGGTGGACGGATGTATAGATAGTTAGATAAAAACAGAATAGATGGACAGAAAGAATGGTAGACACCCAGCAACATGTGCATTTGTGACAGAAGAACATAACCATGGAGAATCATGCAGTCAAATTGTTTGGTATAATAATAGCTTCCATTATATGCCTCTGTCTGTCATTATATTCAATCATCCCCATTATATGAAGTGCCTCGGAAATGTCTAGCTGTGTCCAGTCATTATCATGTAACTTTATTGCCACTGTGAGATTCTTTGCCAGGAATTTCCTTTGGCACCTGGCACTGGTGACAAAACCCCAACAACATCAACAAGTTGGCCAGATCTGTTGTTGTCCAGATGTTTTTTTGTTTTAAACCAGTCCGTCTGTCTGTCAATCTGTCAGTCTCTTTCATACAGTCAGTGTCTTTCAGCCAGTCCTGTCTCTCTATAAGCCCTCGATAGCTGTCTGTTTGTCTGTCTTCGCCCTCCTGGCTCCCAAACTGTGGAATAAACTCCCTGTTGCACTTAGAACTGCAGACTCACTCCCTAACTTCCACTGTGGTCTGAAGACTCACCTCTTCAGACTCACCTCTTCAGACTCCACCTTGGCCCATAGCACTTACTGTAGCACTTGCCTACCCTCAATGACCATACATGTAATTTAGATTTTTTATATATTTTTTAGTTTATAAAGTTTTTTACGTGCGTGCTCTACCTATGTTTTATTTTCTTAGATTACTAGTTCTATGCATTCAATGTATTCGTGTTGACATATTGATGTATTGCCTTGTATTGATGTTGATGTATTGATGTATTGATGTATTACCTTTGCTTATTTATTGTAAGCTGGATTAAGAGCGTCTGCCAAATGTCTGCTAAATTGTAAATTGTCTGTCTGAAATGAATCAATAAATTAAGTAACCATTTAAGTGTGTGTGTGTGTGTGTGTGTGTGTGTGTGTGTGTGTGTGTGTGTGTGTGTGTGTGTGTGTGTGTGTGTGTCTGTGTCTGTGTGTGTGTCTGTGTGTGTGTGTGTGTGTGTGTGTGTGTGTGTGTGTGTGTCCATCCTCATTTTATTCTCTCCTCTCTCTCTCTTTTGTCCTTCCCATGTCTTTGTCTCATTCTCTCCTTTTGTTTTCCCTATAATATCCCTGTCCTTCCTTCTCCATCTGCTCTCTCTCTGCTCTCAAAGTTTTCCCTCATCAAAAGTGAATTTGAACTTTCTGACCTTCTGACGAGTTTCATTCTTATAGCTCTGCGGGACTCACGTTGCAACATATGGAGACAGCTGTACTCCAACCTACTTTGTATACATTTTTGAATTTGTAATAGTCACTTCATATATACATTTCAAAGAGCTTCAATCTTATCTTTGACAAACAGATGGAATTTATGTATCTGTGTTTGTGTGTGTGTGTATGCATGCACTTGTCATCATAAGGCTCTGAAGCTATCCTTTGTTCTCCATAACATTGTCATTGTGCATACATGTTTTTGTATGAGGCATTCGGCTTTGTCTTTTTTATTTAATTCTTTGTGACCCATTTTTCACCTGGTGTCAATTGTCTAATGTAATCCATGGGCGTTACACTCCCTCTGCTATATATACAATGATGTCGTCAAAATGTTTGCTTTATACCCCTTTTTCTCCCCAATTTAGTTGTTATGCGAATTGATTCCTCCCCAAACACATTGGTGTGTCACTGCCAGGCAGGGGCGGCCTTAATAATCTGGAGGCCCGTTTCAAGAGCTATTGATGAGGCCCCCCTGCGCCGCCGCCGCTCCGAGGCCACAGTAGTCGCGCAACTATCTCACACAGAAGTTGACTTATAGTCAATGACTGGCTGCTATTTATATATATCACTACATAATGTTTTAGCATTGATCTAAATGGCGTTATATTAACAAGGTTATATGATTATTAAAAAGTGTTATAAGTGTGTTGCAAGTTGAACAAGGCTTGCTGGCTAGCTCTTGGAGGCCCCCTGGTGGCTGAGGCCCGTTTCAATTGAAACTGGTGAAACATAGCTAAGGCCTCCCCTGCTGCCAGGGTATGAATTTCATGGAGGCCATGAAGGCCATGGCCGCCGTTGCCCCTCAGTTTGGCCTTGTGCCCCTCAAACCAATGGCATGACTTGAGGCCACAAGTGGCCTTAATGCCCTAGCCTCGTAAACCAGACTCTCCTTTCAGGATAATCAGACGGCAGGAGGAATCTAGTTTACTACACTATTAGTGCCCCAGCTGACTGTACCACTTTCTCCTCTTGTCTCTTTCTTGTCAATATGTAGATAGTAGACACGGTTGTCTTGTTCTTGTCATGTAGGCCTAGATACCAGTCTTTTTGTTGAGATTCTGAAATCTTAACTCCCCTGAGTCCCCATCTTTAAACCAATCCAGTGACTTTGATTGGTGCAGAGCTGAGCATGGATCAGTTTGTAAATACCATCATTTATCTATTTCACTGCAGATTAGGTTGTCATCTCTAACCCTTAAATTCAACAAATTCTTTCAATGGTCTAAAATCTTGTTTTATTTGATGGCCAACATTCCCTGCTGACAAACCTACAAAGCGATAATATATGGAGTGAATACCCAGAATTATTATTATACTCTAGGCACGAGTGGCAACAAATAACATTAAAGGCTTGTGAAGCTATTGAAATGCCATATAAGACAGTTTTGTTTGTGTTTGCGTTTGTTCTGGTGTTTTCACTTTCAAGTACTAAAAGTGAATTGGACTTTTGTTTGCCCTGGGGCTGATTCTAGAAAGGTGTGGTTTGTACTGTCATGGACATGTAATTCACTTTATGCCTCGCCCTTTCTCTGTCACCTTTCATCTTTTATCTGTTCTTTTATCCCCACCCCTCTCTCTTTTTCTCTCTCTCTCACACACACACACACACACACACACACACACACACACACACACACACACACACACACACACACACACACACACACACACACACACACACACACACACTGTCACAGTCACTCACCATAACCTAGATCTGTCATAACGTCTCACACACTCTCACGTGTATGCACATGTAGCACGCATGCACGCACACACACACACACACACACACACACACACACACACACACACACACACACACACACACACACACACACACACACACACACACACACACACACACACACACACACACACACACTTTTCCCAGGTGAAATTGGTCCAGACAGTGAAGATGATTCTTTTGTTTCTCAGTGCCTTTGTTTTTATCTCTCTTTCTCTTTCATCTCTCACACACACACACACACACACACACACACACACACGCACACACGCACTCAGACAGAGCACGGCCATTACATTTTGCCCGATAAACCAAGGCGCGTGCGACGCGTGTAGTTTAGCTTCTCATCCCTCCAGGAAGTGAAGTTCGACAGAGCGTTTCCTTATTTCAAAGTGTCCATATTGCGTTTACAGCAGCTAAACGAGCGGTACCAGATGGATTGGACTCACTCCATTGTTTATCCCATTATACGTTTTCGACAGAATGCTCACAAGGCCTGCAGAGTGTCTCCGCGGAGCGCTCACAGATGGAAATCTCAGCAGTAAAGTCTTTGTGGTCGATCTGCAGGTGTGGCCAATGGTGTTGAAATGGCCACTAGTACTGTCTGTGCTCCTCTGATGTACAGACTCCCGACAGCCATGAAACATCTGCTTGCCATTACCTGTGGTGGAAGAAGTACTCTGTGTTTTAGTAGCAATGACACTGTAGTGCAGGGGTCTTCAACAGGAGGTCCGGGACCCCTAGGGGGTCCTCAGAGTTACTACAGGGGGTCCTCCGAATCTTTGTGTGATAGAAGCTTTTTTCCCCTCCTTTTTTATATTAACCACTTGAACCATAGCATCCATATTCTGATATGAAAAATAGCCGATCTACAAGCATTTGAATGTTCCCTATTCAAGTCAATGGGGAAAATTAATTCACTAATAAATGAATGGCCATATATGGAGATGTCTGTGTCAGTCCTTGTACCTTTTATGCCCATATACAGTATGGAGATCCCTGATGTCATCAATATTAAGCCCATATCCTGGAAAGCCCATATATGGACATACTGTGTCAGTCTCTTGTGGTCTATGATGTCAGACATCTATGATCCATATTTTGGAAAAGTTAGATTTTGAATCAAATTAAACTATATAACGTATCTCTTAACAAAACAGCACGCATGTGTGTCCCGATGAAGCCGGTCGATTTGACATATGGCCCAAGTAGTCCATGGGCCATACGAGATGTCGCTCTCGGAAAGGTGGCAAAGGTTACTTAGCATTTTTGAGAAGCTCTTTATCTGTAGATAATATTTTGTTATGATAACCTGAGTCACAGCTAAATTGGTGTTATCAGCTGCTAAATTTGGTGTCCCATTAACTTTAAAAATAATATGCAAAAAATGTATCTGCTTTAAGTAGCATATGAGGGGTCAAACTAGGGCTTTTCCATTGCAAGCATGTGTTTTGCACAAAAAACATTCCTTGGGCTAAAAACGGGCCCCACATAACTGTAAAAAGTGATGACTCATCACTTTTCATCACTAAACCATATAGTTTTGTGGGTCCGTCTTTAGCCCAAGAAAGTTTTTTTGTGCAATACACATGCTTGCAATGGATTCAGAATCATGAAAACCCCCCACTAATAATATCCATTTTCTCTAGTTTTTTAGCCACCTCTACTGCGTTGTGATAAAAGGATGGCCATGACGTCTCTCTGTCAGTGCATGTCGACTTTATTCATACTTGTCTCTCAGTCTCTGGTACCTTTGCTGTCAGGAGAAGAAAGAGTCCTGCACACCGGGACAGCTTGTTACAATGTCACAGAAAGGGCACCTCGACCTTTCAAACCGCCAATTGTAATTCAATTACAGCAACAACTGTTGCTTTATCCTTGGACATGTCTCTGACTCTGTCAGAGAGAGGTTTACAGTAATATTTTCAATAATGTATACTTCAACTCCACTACTTCTCAGAGGCCTATGTTTTATTTGCACTGCACAATTATTTGATAATGAATGAATGAATGACCATTATTATATATAGCACACTTCACAGCATGAATGCACAGAGTGCTTTACAGAGATACACAGTACAAAAATAAGCTCTACAGTAGCAGAGAAAACACCCATCAATAAAAGAGAATACATTAAAAACACCAATCAATAACAGAGAATACATTAGATCAAAAGAACAGTAAAATTCTGGGATGCCTATAAGTGACCAAAGGCCTGTCTGAACAGGTGTGTTTTCAGATAACCCTATAGTTTCTAGTTTCATTGCATATTTAGATTATTATTACAAAACGTGCATTAACAACTTGCCTGTTTCATATGTTACATACTGTATATTGATACATTTAGATACCCGCCATTTTAACATGAAGGCTCTGAGCACTTGACATGGAGATGTGGCGAGCCTGGTTAGAAGTGACAGTGGAACAGCTGTTTACTACAGCGCTAACGAGACCACATGCTGTACACTCTTACACTGGATAGACTGGGTATTTAAAAACATGCAAACTCACACGCACACAGAAAACTGTAAATGCTGTGCACACAAGTGCCATCTGTCAACACACACACACGCACACTCTCTCCCTCTCTCTCTCTCTCTCTCTCTCTCTCTCTCTCACACTCTTCACTGTAGTATGTTGTGTAACAAGATAATGGGTGAGCCAAAATCAGCCCACTTCACTTTGAAATGACACCATGCTTGTTTGAGTGCGTGTGTGTCTGCTGTGTATGTGCGTGCGCGCTTGAGGGGGGGTGAGGAAGGTAGAGGGCGGCGTTCTTATGTAAGCATGTCGGCATGAGGCACACGGTTTGAGTCTGGAACACACGCATGCACATTATCATCAGCTGCCTCCCACTCGGATCGCAGGTCAAACATCTCAACAGAGAGAGAGAGAGAGAGAGGGAGAGGTTTGAGGGATCCAATTAGTTCTGCTCTCTCTCTGTCTCTTTCTCTACCCCTCCCTATAACTTTGCACGTGGTGAACATTTCTTGCAAATGAATCTCCGCAGTTTAACCCAGCATCTCTCACTGTCTCTTAAAGGAGTAGTTCACCCCCAAAATGACCTTTTTTCCCTATTGATTACTCATGCCATGGAGAGTAGAGTTCAATAATATTTTTTGTTTTTTGTCACATTCCTAAGACAAAAATTTGATTAGAGAAAATTTACCCCCATTGATTGCGGATGGGGACCCGTTTCGAAACGGGTCCCCATCCGGAACGAATGGGGGTAAATGTATTGTTATCACATTTTTGTCTTAGGAATGTGACAAAAAACAAAAAATATTATTGAACTCTAGTCTCCATGGAGTGACTAATCAATAGAAAAAAAGTCATTTTGGTGGTGAACTACTCCTTTAAAGGAGTAATTCACCCCCAGAATTCAATCGATTACTCACCCCATGGAGTTGAATAATATTTGTTTTTGTTTTTGTCACATTCCTAAGCCAATAATTTGATTATGATAAATGTAGCCTACCCCGGATGGAGACCCAAATAAATGCATTTGGGTCTCCATCCAGAATCAATGGGCCTACAAAGAGTATCCTAAAAAAACAAAAACAAAAAAAAAATCAATGGGGTGAGTAATCGATAGAAAAAAATCATTTTGGGGTGAAATACTCCTTTAATGCCTGATTTAAAACCACTACTTCATCGACCAGGCCAGGGTCCCACAGGGGTCTGTATACTTGCCACTCCCCCTCCCTTTTACCTCTACGCCACATCTCTTTGCCGAAAATGTTTGCCTATTTTCAGACATTTTCACCATCATGCCATGGCCAGAATAGTGACATGAAGTTTCAAATAGTTCAAACGGTATTCTCAGCATGCTGAACCACAACAAAAACAAGCAGATAATGCGACAAGCTCTCACTATGTACTTGATTATTATAAAAAAATATATAATAATTGCCAGACAGACAGGCAGGCAGAGTGGCAAGAAAATGAAATAAGATTACTTTTTTTTTGTTAACCCTTACTTTACCGTATTCCACTGTTTCCTTTTTATTTATAGACCAGGGGTCTTCAACAGGGGTCTGGGACCCCTAGGGAGTCCTCAGGGTTATTACAGGGGGTTCTCCAAATCTTTGTGTGATAGGAATTGTTTTTTCCCCCTTTATTATATGAACTACTTGAACCCTAGCGTCCATATTCTGAGAACTTTAGCCAAAAACACAAACACACAATGCCTCGCAGCACGAGGCGTTGTGAGCTTGTAGATTGGCTATTTTCGGCAAAGAGCTTTGGAGGCGGAAAAGAGCAGACTAAGTACAGTGAAGGGTCAAGTTTATTAAGTATTGACCGTTCAAGTGGTTAAATATCTGAAAACACACATTAACATGAATCCAAAATACACTTTTGTGCTGTCAAACAATGAAACTATTTCTCTGATAAGTTTGTGGGGGTCCCTGCTTCATCTTTCTCTCAACTAAGGGGTCCTTGGCCTGAAAACGTTGAAGATCCCTGTTATAGACTAATATGAAGCATGTCGGGTCCACAACATTATTAGGCTATTATACCCATTATCGCCTTCATTAGGAGTAATCCAACATCCCCCCCCCCCTCCACCCCATGTTATAGAATGTTTGTTTTGTGTTTAATATCAGGTTTTAATGGGTCACCCTAATCAGTTTCTTGGTTTGTTTTGGTTGCGCGAGTAATCAGATTTCAGAATCCGATTTGGTTTAATTCGGCGAGGTAACGTGGAATTCGATTTTGTGTGTTGCTCCCACAGGAGACATTACAGTACACACAACAGTAACTCGATCATCTCATAATCCAGTTATGCTCAATTTGTAATCCGTTGTACGATGGTGTCGCGCACCCGGAAAATAACCAAACTACAAGCTCACGGCACGTTGTGAGCTTGTAGAGCGGCTATTTAAACGGCTATATTATGAATCAGGCTTTACTCTTTACACCGGTGGTTCTCAAGTGGGGTCCAGGGACACCCGGGGGGTCCTTCAGGTGGTTCCAGTGGGTCCCCAGCTAAATGATAGATATTTAGGCACCAAATGGACAATTATGGGTCCTTGACTACTTGACATGAAAAGCTTCATTAAGACTCTTAATACTTTGTAAACTTTTGTTTGCCGCGCCACTCCACCCACAGTTTTGGTGGCATGCACTTGGGCCTTGTGTCAAATCAACCAGCTTCATCGGGACACATGCATGCTATTTTGCTAAAAGATACTGTATGTTATATATAGTTTAATTTATATTTATATTTACATTTATTTGTGAATTAATTTTCTGCATTGACTTAAATTTTTTTTTTTAATTCTCCTAAATATGGAGAGGGCTGACATCATAAATATCTGACATCATAGACCACATGAGACTGACACATATATGTGTGCCCATATATGGGCTTTCCAAGATATGGGCTTAATATTGATGACATCAGGGATCATCAGGGATCTCCATATAGGCTCCTCTCCTCTCCCCTCAGTAACTGTGTGTGTCTACATCTCCATCTCAATATAAACTTTATTGCCGATACACATTATTATAACTGATGAAATGCTAATGCAACAGTAACAGGGTTAGAGCTATGGACTTAATAACGATGACACCGGGGATCTCCATATAGGCATAAAAGGGACAAGGAGGAGGAGGGAGAGGATGGGAGAGGAGAGGAGAGGAGAGAAGAGAAGAGGAGTGGGGACAAGGCCATAGTGGCGAGGAGGAGAAAGAGAGAGGAGAGTAGAGGGCTGTTGGAGGTGAGGAAAAGGAGAGGGAAGTGGAGTTAAGAGGAGAGGAGAGCAGAGCACCATGATGTGAGAGAACCTAGAGCCGCTAGAGGTAGAACAATAACTAAATTTTACTTGAATAAAAGTATCAAAACTTCCAAAATAGAATACTCTGTTAGGGTACAGTCACACCGGAAACATATCGTCACTGTCAGGCAGAAACCTCCTATCTCCAAGTTTCAAATGTGTATGTTTTTTTTTTCACAAAGTAAAGCCCTTCTTCATCATACAAGGACGTCGCACAAAAGTGAAAACAGCAGATCTACAAGCAAACAACGCCTCACACCGCGAGGCGTTGTGTGCTTGTAGATCGCCTGTTTTCACTAGTTTAAATCATTTTTTAAATAATAAATACAAATAAACGGTTTTGGACATCCAAGGTTTCCACGCGACGACGACAATATTCTACCTATGAGAGTGGATTCTGCCAATGCATTTCAATGGGAATGGCGTGGATTTATGGTCTTGCGCAGCTTTCAGCGTGCCGCGCAAACCTTGCGTTCATGCTTGAAGCACTGTTTTCCATCTCTGTCCAATCGGGTGAGTCGAAGGCGGACCGTTCCAAGACTCAGGAAGTTGTTGTAGCGTCATTGGTTATTGGGAGAATTCGCTGGCTGCTAAAAACAGTTCGGCTGAGCACAAAAAGAGTTTATCAGCCGGCTATCATACTTTGGTCTGACTCTGACCGTACCCTGACAAGTACCGTAAATGTCTGGCATTCAGAATGTACTTTTTGTAAAAAGTACAAAAGTTTTGGCATCAAAATGTATTTAAAGTACCAAAAAGTAAAAGAAATGTCCCATTTCAGGTTTTCAAATGTATAGAAATATTTTGAAAATAGCTGACCTACAAGCTCCGAGCTATTCTCAAATGGCCAAAATGTATAGGGTTGAACATTTTTTTTTTTTTTAATAATAAATAATAATTAATAATTAAATAATAATAATAATCAATCTACAAAGTAATTAGAACTCAAGTTTTCAAATAAAAGTAGTGGAGTAACTAAAAGCACAATATTTGGATCCAAGATAGCGGAGCTAGAAGTAAAAGTATTGGAAATTGAAAAACTTAATCAAGTAAATATACAAATACCTCAAAATTGTAGAGTGCTTGAGTAAAAGTACTTAGTTACTTTACACCACTGTTTGAGAGAACCATGTGAATTATGTAAACATCCCGATAATGAGACTATTATGCCAGCTAGCGCCTTCACCAGGCAGCTCGCCACACAGCAATACACAAATAGGGATGCCGCATTTAAAATGGAGTGTTTCTATGGCTCTTAACGGTTCCATTTTCACACTCCGAGTTAAATCAACACTTCAGATGTCACTGTGTAGCGTTGGCAGGATTTCACTAGTCTAAATTCTTGACAGTTCTGATCTCCCTTTTTGTTTAACGCTCACCTTCCCACACACAAGGTTCTCGGCAGGGTTGTCACACCAAATTGTGGGCCCTGGGCACAATGATCCACTCACATTTTGTGCTTTAACTATTGAAAAATAGCAGATATACAAGCTTGTAGATCTGCTATTTTTGAAAAATGTTGAAGATTTGTGCAATTCTTTGAATAATCTCTAGTTTTTTGAAAAACCTATGTTTCCATGTCAGTGGTGCTTAAACTTCTTCATGTGACGGACCCCTAACATGATATGTATTTGGCCACAGACTCTCATCTGAAAATATTTAGTTCCAGGGACCCCCCAGAAGCAAAATTTGAGTTACAAATGTTCTCTTAAAAAATACATATATTCAAAGATTTGCACAAATTTTCACGACTTTTCAAAAATAGCAGATCTACAAGCTTGCGCTGTGAGCTTGTATATCTGCTATTTTTCAATAGCTAAAGTATAAAAGAATTAAGGCCCCTCCACCTTGGGCCCAAGTAACTCAGTCCCACTTTCCCCCCCTTGTGACGCCCCTGGTTCCCGGGCTGATCCGCACCAGCAGCCGCAAGAAATTGAGTCACATGGATTTTTGGCTGTCCTGTGGTTGTGATGGCGAATGATGTGTTCGCCAAAGTGGAACACGCCGTGTGAAAACACGGCGTGTTCCACTTTGGCGAACACATCGTGTTCCCTCATCAAAGATGAGAGGACGGATGAGGACGTTGGTCCGATTATGGTCCAATTCAGCTTTCAGCATTCAATACGCTTTAATGGCATAGAAATGCTAACTTGAACCCGCTATTAGCATATGCAAATAAACATGTAAACATACTTTCTGCATAACACCTACCTCCTCTCTCCCTCCCACCTTCTCTCTGTTTCTCTCTAACGCTCTTGCTACATCTGTATCTCTCTCCCCCCATATATCATTCACTCTCCTTCCGTTTCCCCCTCTCCCTCCCTGTCTCTCTCTCCCTCCATCTCTCTATCTTTTTCAGACTCCCTCTCTGTCAATTCAATTCAATTTCAATTCAATTCAAAGGCTTTATTGGCATGATATTGTTTGTATTGTACACAGTACAATACAAACAAACGATCAATCAATCAATCAATCAAATACAATCAAAATAAAATACAGCGTGTACAATTGAAGGGAGTGAAACAGTGTTCATGTATCGATATTGCTCAATGCAGACAGTGCAGGGATATACTGTATATCTCTGCTGTCGGGCCGAAACCTCCTAACTCCAAAATGTTCATTTTCAGGAAATTGAGCTCAAGTGGAGTTAGGAGGTTTTGACCAAAAGGCTTTTTACTACTTTGCATTGGTTCAATATTATTTTAAACAACACTCAGATGTAAAGGGTGTTCAATTGCCCTGATTTATGCCAAAAAAATCTAAAACCTCAAAAATGGAGTTAAGAGGTTTTGGCCAGACAGTATACAATATACTAATCATTAGTCTTTAAGGTGGTTGTGTTCCATTTGATATCCTTCTCCTTTCACAGCAGCTCACCAATCTTGCTGCTGTGTTTGCACATTGTTGTACTTCACCCAGCAGATATGGGAGTTTTTAATTATCATTGGTCATGATATGCAGGAAGTATGTGTCTCTGATGTCTTGGTGTCTCTGTCCCACTCTCTCTCATGTCGCTATTCCTGTTCTCTTTCTCTATTTGTTTCTTTACCCTCTGAAGGTAACATCACCTTTTATTGTTGTATTTTTATTTTGTGCAGCATCAGGTTCAAAACAGTGATCGAGGGACCACAACAGAGCAGAGCAGAAAAGCGAAGTCAAAGAACAACTGAGAGGGAACAGAGTAACAAATCAAAGAAAGACGAGGAGACTGGGCTGGATAGAAACGGTGCGAGGGAGAGAGAGAGAGACAAAAAGAAAGACAGAGTAACAGCAAGACGGAGCAAAAGTCAAAATGAGAGGGAGAAGAGTAGCAGAACTACAGCTCAGTGAGATGAGACGGGGAGACTGGAGACGGAGACTAAAGAGAATATCATGACACAGTGAATCAAGCTCAGACAAGTGATAAAAGCAGAGAGACGAGGCGTTATACTTGTGAGCCACCCTGGTTTGTTTTTTTAGCTGACAGGCACAAAAACAAATACCAGATGACGACCGAATGGAATGATGACACCGATAACAAGGCGAGGGAGGTGATGATGAGATGACAGGTGAAGGGGGGGGGGGTGTAGTACCATTGTGACTTGCTGACATGCTCCCCTGTAGATATCACAGATTACTTAAAGGAGTAGTTCACCCACAAAATGACTTTTTTTTCCTATTGATTACTCACACTGTGGAGACTTGAGTTCAATAATATTTTTTAGTTTCTGTCGCATTCCTAAGCCAATAATTTGATTATAATAAATATGTACCCCCATTGATTCCGGATGGGGACCCAAATGCATTTGGGTCTCCATCCGGAATGAATGGGCCTACAAAGAGTCTCCTCAACTTATTGGCTTAGGAATGCGACAATACATGAATAAATAAATACATTGAATTCAAGTCTCAATGGGGTGAGTAATCAATAGAAAAAAGTCATCTGGGGGCTGAACAACTCCTTTAATGTGACCTTTCATATACAATATGTGTGTATATACTATATGCATGTATTGTATTTTTTGAGCGGTGGTCACACCGTCTCCATAGCGTGGCCGTGTGTGTAGGTATGTATGTTTGTATGTATGTTTGTATGTATGTATGTGGGTGGGTGGGTCTGTCTGTATGTAGCCTGTGGTGTAGTACCTTTTACGACCACACATGTTAAGGGAGGGGCGCTGTTTTCAGGCCAGGCCAGGCCAGGCACACACACACACACACACACACACACACACACACACACACACACACACACACACACACACACACACACACACACACACAGGGGGAGGGGGGGGGGGGGATAAACCACCGCTCAGTTCACACGGGTGTGATTTTTATTTCAGATGTGTCCATTATACTTTGATGCCGTTTCCTGATATCCATTTACTGTCACTGTAGTTCTGTCTACTGTTAGATCTCCCGCTACTACCGACAATCTCTAGTCTAAAAAGGTGGGTTTTGAGGGAGGCTTTGAACACGGCAAGGGTGGGGGCGGCTTTTAAGTGAGGTGGGAGTGGGTTCCAAAGGGTGGGGGCTGCAACTGACATTGTAATAATAATATTGATTATTATGTTCTCGCTTGTATCCAGTCATTTGTTCACAGTATAGGACACAATCAGTTGTGAGAGATATTACTCTGGGCCCTGTATGTCTTTTAAAAACCAAACAAAATATAAAAGCCAAATGTAATAAGTCATTTTGAAATGAAATGTGATTATTAACTGCTATCTATTCGTGTCCTGTACTTGATTGATCCTGATACTGATCACTTAGATTGTTGTGTTTATTTTGTATATCTCCTCATTTCATGTACTTCGGTATATTGCTGCTAAACATTCTTTTGTGGCTGCGGAGCCACTTTCCATCTGACAGCATCTGAAACAGTCAGTGTGTGAGAGACAGAATGAATGCACAGTTTTGTTGGGGAAGTTGTTTTTCTTTGAAGGGTTCTTGTCTTTGCTGATTGCGGCAGAAAGCTAGCTTGTCCCACTGACTCCCCTTATCTGTATACCAATGTGTTTGTTTTCGCTTAATAAACATCACATTCAGTTCATGAACTCAGCAGAGATTGCAGTTGAAGTGTGTTTATGTGCGTGTTCATCATTGAATCCAAAAGTGTGTGTGTGCGTGCGTCTGGGTGGGTGGGTGGGTGGGTGGGTGGGGAGGGGGTGTTACTGTGTTTGTGTGCGCGTGTGTGAGTGGATTAGCAGGCCTTGGCCTTCTAAGCAGCATCTCAATCCTGTTAAGCCTTAGAAAACAAACCTTAGCGAACAAGCGCACGAACGCACGCACGCACGCACGCACGCACGCACGCACGCACGCACACCAAAGCAGCATCTCTCCGTCACAGAGTTCAACTGCGATTTTGCGTGCATTTGATCACAAGTGTGAATAAACCCACAGCATCCAATCCAATGAGATGTTGTTTCAGCTGCGGTTCCCTCCGTTCCACCCACTCTGTTGGTGAAACAACCAGATCTCAGGCTGGTCGTAGGAGGCAGGGATAAACACATCATACCAACGCGTGGCTCTTGATTAGACTTCCAGCAGTAGCTTAGCAACGCAGAATGCTGCTGCAAATTTCAACGGCCAATATGGCAACCAGCGGCGGCTGTGACTGGGGGGCTATGGGGGAGCTGGCTTTTGTAGAGCAGGGGCGAATACATTTTGGCAATAAACAATAATGAATAGTACTAATGTGAGATTCTCTGGCTTAGGTTATGGATAACTGAACAGACGAGATCTTTGGCAGTTTCCAGCTCCAAGTCTGAGGACTGTAGGTGATTGGATAGGGTTTCTGTAAGAGGCTGAAGATGCTTTCCAGCATAAACATTACAATTTTGGTTTACATAGAAGTCAGTCAACTGTCTTTCACATATTCATGGATATTTCATTTGTGTATTCCTTAGATATTTTTCATCACAATTGGGTTTGTGGGATGGGGGGGCTTAGGGGGTGCTAAGCCTTCACCAGGGGACGCTAAAGCCCCCTCTAGCCCCCTCCCCCCTCCAGAGCCGCCTCTGATGGCAACTGTCTTTATGCATTTTTGTGCTGAAATATACATAAAACAAAGTAAGTAAAGGTGTGTGGAACTCGGCATGCAGTCACTCAAGTTGCACTGTTGACTTGAACGCACACACACACACACACACACACGCACACACGCGCGCACACACACACACACACACACACACACACACACACACACACACACACACACACACACACACACACACACACACACACACACACACACACACACACACTCTCTCTTACTTGTAACTAAATTGGTTTTGAGTTAAGTGCACCCTCTCTTGCCTTGCACCACTACAGAAAGCTTAAGCGAAGATTTAAATTTGTTTTATGGGGGAATTATAAAGTCCACCTGCGCACACAAACACGCACAGTCACACACACATACACACACTCTTACATTTATTTTGTGCGTATGTGTTTTATCTGTCTGTGTGTGCAGTTACAGTATGTGAGCACTTGGCACTTAATCCCTGCTGGAATGACTTTGCCCTCGGATACCACTTGCTTTCTTGCTCATCACGGCTGTCCATCGATTCCCATGATTATGGATGTGCAGGGGCGTCACAAGGGGGGGAAAAGTGGAACTGAGTTACTAGGGCCCAAAGTTACTAGGGTTAGGGTATGGAATTATTTTATACTTTAGCTATTGAAAAATAGCTGTAGATCTGCTATTTTTGAAAGGTTGTGAAAATGTGCGCAAATCTTTGAATATATGTATTTTTTAAGCGAACATTTTGCTTCTGCGGAGTCCCTGGAACTAAATATTTTGAAATGGGGGTCCGTTGCCAAATACATTCATCTTTGGGGTCCTTCACGTGAACATTTTTGAGCACCACTGGTTTTTCCAAAAACCTTAAAAGGATTTGAAATATTCAATGACAAATTTTCACAAATGTTCAAAAATAGCAGATCTACAAGCTCGCAGCGCGGCACTCGGTGCCGCGCTGTGAGCTTGTAGATCTGTTATTTTTCAATATAAAGCACAAAATAATGCGTAATAATGCGTTCATGGGGGCCCTCAGTGAATCCTTGTACCTAGGGCCTAGAATTTGGTGCGACACCCATGTGTATGTGGCTACACTTGAAATGGGTTCTTTTAGGAGGTTGAGTGTGCGCATGTGCGCCATTACATGTGACTCTACAGGTCAATACGTGACTCCATATGCTTCTGCCCAGTGTTGATTTTGACAGTGAATTTTGATATTGTTTTAGTCATAGTCTTTTGAATAAAATGTCATTAAGTTTTAGTCTAATTTTAGTCGACTAAATATCATGAGATTTTTGTCCAGTAAATCTACAGTTGATTTTGTCAACGAAAAATGATTTTGACTCACATCGCTTAAAGGCTATAGATCGGCTATTTTCAACACCCAAGCGCAACCAAGCTTGGATTTTAGTTCTACTGGATCTCTTCTCCGCTAGTCCCTCCCTAACATTTTAGTCTTGTTTTTAATTGTTTTTGATCTAGTATATTTAGTCTCAGTTTTATATTCACCATAGCTTAGTTTTTATTTAGTTTTTATTCTGTTTTCGTCAGTGCAAAGAGTGGCCTGACATCTGGGGACGCACACGGTGGAACGCCAGGTGACGGACGCTCAACGGCAGCGGACGTGTCCTTCTTGTAGTTGGCCTTCACACAATTAGACCGGAAAGCATCTGTGTCACGTTAGAATTGAACCACTTTAACCATTATTTTACACGTTGGCTATTGAAAAATAGCAGATCTACAAGCTCATGCAGATCTACAAGCTTGATTGGCTGAAACAGGAGTAGGGAGCGTTCGGCTGTGTCAGCATGGACCGCGTGCGCAGCCTTGTTGACGTCTTGGAGGTACCACGACTAGGGATGATTTACGATTCTGTCCCTAACGGGGATGTTACTCAGACTTCGCGATGTTCGGGACGGTGGCTCAGGTCCGCTTCAGGTGCCGCACCTCTGCCGGGGCTGTCCGAAAACGAGCGCTCCCTGCCATCCCACCTCCTACGGATACAATATTGGCTTCCTGGACTCCACTTTAAGGAGCCAACAGAAGTGACACAGGAGACTCATTATGCCAAAATGCTCCACCAAGCGGCACAGGAGGTCATTCCCGCCTACGGCCATTAAGCTTTTTTAATGGTTTAGTGGGCAGTAAATGATTTGAAGTGCAATATAAACAGTATATTGCAATTTTATAGATTTTTTTTCCCCAGTTCATTTCAACGTATTTTTTGTCTATATTTATTGCTTATTGCCTTTTCATGATATCTAATTTCCCCTTGTGGATCAATATATATCTTCTATACTATGCTATTCTATCTGTTTGGAGACTCTTTTTTTACCCCATCTGTTAAATTCTTATCTTCCTGCACAAAAAGTTCCCCGCAGTTGATCCGCAAGCAGCCAGAGAAATTGCATCACGTCGACATTTGTTAGTTCTGACGGCTTTTCACACAATGTGTTCAACGTTTAGCGAACAAATTGTGTGTTCTCCTCATATCAAAGGCGAAGATGAGATGTCAAAAAAGTCAAATCATGAGTGATGCTGTCTGTGGTTTCCAGAGCTTTGTGGGAGAGGAAAAGGACTGCAGAGACGAACTTGTTGAATATAACAGTGACCAGGCAGGACTCATACCTGCAGTGAAGGCCAATTCCAGTTCATGGCAACAAATGCCTTGGACAGATCGATTAAGACACACACACACACACACACACACACACACACACACACACACACACACACACACACACACACACACACACACACACACACACACACACACACACACACACACACACGCTCTCTCTCTCACACACTCACACACAGGTCCATGTAGACCAGTGGTTCTCAAACTTTTCAGTCCATGACCCCCAAAATAATCATAATTCAACTGGGGACCCCCCACCCTGATGTTGAAATTGTAGTTGTTGGCATTACAATTGGTCTGTTCCATTGTGAAAATAGCAGATCTACATGCTCACAGCACAAGGCGTTGTGAGCATGTAGATCTGCTAATTTCACAATTTATATGCCTCTTTGCCAATGTTAACCAGGGGTAAAAAGGTTAAATTGTCACTTTAGATTAGATACCCTGTATACACGTTTAACACGTATAAGCTAAACATCTAGGGACCCCCCAAAATAATTTGGGGACCCCCCTGGGGGTATCGACCCACAGGTTGAGAACCAATTCTGACCCAATAAAATACTGTAAACTGATGAGGAAGGAGAGAGAGAACAGGAAGGATAGACGGACGGACAGACTGACAGACATGGAAGATATTATCAGGAGATGGAAAGAACGGGAGGAAGTCATCGAAAAGTTGAAGATAATGAGAGACAGACGAGAAGTAACGAGAAAGCCAGGTGACTCGTCGGAGCGCTAAAAGGAGGAAGTGAGGGAGAATCATGGCCTTGTTACCTCCCAGACATCCAAAGTGCTCATTAGGACGCGTAATTATGCACTGTAATGTTTTCACACACACACACACACACACACACACACACACACACACACACACACACACACACACACACACACACACACACACACACACACACACACACACACACACACACACACACACACAAATGATGATACTTCAAAGCATAAATAGGGCAGAAGACTGCAGCAGAAATTGGCCATAATTATGATCAAAGGTTTTCTCTAATCTTTTGCTCGAATGAGGCAGAGTTGTGCATTTTTATTCCATTGAGACGCTAATATGAAGTATTTTCTGCAGTACATAATGCGGTCTTTCAGTTACAACAAAAGCAGTGGGGAGCCATCTTTTTTCACACAACTACGTTGTACTGGAATCTGTTGCGAATGAGATGTTCAGTGACTATTGTTGATTAAAGCCACTTAAATCAGCTTTCAAAATGCTTTTACACAGAATGCAAAACATGTAAATAAAACCAGCCACAGTCAATTACAGCACCATACTAGAATCAAACAAGAATCAGTCAAATATACCGGTAGCTAAGCAAGGCAGCGCCACATGCCATAGCAAATCTATTGGCTTGTAAAAATAGTGTTAATTTTGACAGCTCTGATCTCATCTGAAATTGTTTAGTCTAAAGGTCTTTGCACACTGCTGCGTTTTTCGGGCCGAATATCGGAGTGAATTTCGGAGCACACGAAAAAAAAAAGTCAACCTCACGTTATGTCAGTCACGTTTGCTCACTGCCGCCCGTTTCGCGCACCACTCGGTCCCTTGCTCTCTATCTCTCTCTCTCTCCTTGCCCTGAAAAACGCATTTCGCAACGAAAAACGCAGCAGTGTGCAACAAGCTTTAGTCGACTAAATATCAAAATCTTAGTCTGAGTCAACAAAATTAATACTGGTGTAGATCCACCGGCAACAGAGGCAGCTGGCACCACATGTAGAGATTATCTATCTGTCATTTAAAAAACATGAGTAGGCACTGAACAGGGTGGGCAAACTGGGCATGATCCTGATGAATGGAATGATCTTTTAAAGGAGATCCCCCACACGCTCCACACGCGTTTGTCCTTCCTAGGATCACACAAATGAAGTGAATCACCCACAGGAATGTAAGGACAGCCTCTGCCCACATATGAACAACATCATACATCATATACTGTAGACAGGACCTAACCTTTATCTCATTATGGACAGGAACTAACCTCTACATAGAATCCATCATACAGTATGATAGAGGTATCAACAGGGCGTCCGGGACCCCTAGTGGGTCCTCAGAGTTACTACAGGGGGTCACAAAATCTTTGTGTGATCATGTTTGATCACTTGAACCCTAGCACCCCTATTCTTGGTGGAACATTAGCCAAAACATTGCAGATCTACAAGCTCTGGTTTGGTGCAGAGGGAAAAGAAGAGCAGACTAGTAGGCATTGACAGTTCAAGTGGTTAAATATATGAAAATACACATTAATCCAACCGATAGTGCTGTCAAGTCTAAACTGTATAAGAAATAATCACAATTTTATTTGACGTAGTGGGGGTCCCTGCTTCACCTGCTTCATCTCTCTCAGAGCTAAGGGGTCCTTGAACAGCTAATCTCTGGCACCGATGGCACAATGGTAGCGAAACTGTGCACCACACTCCCTGGGTGCCAGAGCAGAACCTCTGCCCCATTTTTTCACATAGGCCTGTTATAAGACCATAGGGTCTGTAGCAACTCATAATGTAATAACGGCTCATAATATAATAAGGGCTCATAATGTAATAAGAAAAATGTAATAAAAACTCATAATGTAATAATCAGCTCATAATGTAATAAAAAAACGAGCGCATAACGTAATAATGGATTTTTCAATAATGTAATAATGTACTAATGTGTTACATTAAGAACCTCCACATAGGAGGCTCATAATGTAATAAAACTTCATAATGTAATAATGTATTTTTTATTACATTATGAGCTGATTATTACATTATGAGCTTTTATTACATTTTAATTATTGTCTCCACCAGCCGAAGGCTGAGGGAGAGTATGTTTTCCCCTCCGTCCGTCCGTGTGTCCGTCCGTCCGTGCGTCCGTGCGTGCGTGCGTGTGTCCTCGCAGTTTGTGTGCAGCTAATCTCAGTCGCCGTTGGCCCGGTCGCTGCCAAACTGAGCACACACATTCCCTGGATGCCAATCTAGAACCTCTGCCCCACATTTTTCAAATCAGCCTCATGGTGGCGCTATAACAGGCCGATTTGTGTGGCCTGGTTGTTACCAGCTAATCTCCGGCGCCGTTGGCCCGATCGCTGCCAAACTGAGCACACACACTCCCTGGATGCTAATTCAGAACCTCTGCCCCACATTTTTTAAATCAGCCTCATGGTGGCGCTATAACAGGCCGATTTGTGTGGCCTGGTGGAGACCTGTGCTCGGAAGAGCACTGCTTCTAGTTACATTATGCGCTTGTTTTTATAACATTATGAGCTGATTATTACATTATGAGTTTTTATTACATGTTTTTATTACATTATGAGCCCTTATTGTCTCCACCAGCCGAAGGCATGGGGGAGAGTATGTTTTCCCCTTCGTCCGTCCGTGTGTCCGTCCGTGCGTGCGTGCGTGCGTGCGTCCGTCCGTGTGTCCTCGCAGTTTGTGTGCACCTAATCTCAGTCACCGTTGGCCCGGTCGCTGCCAAAGTGAGCACACACATTCCCTGGATGCCAATCTAGAACATCTGCCCTAAATTTTTCAAATGGGCCTTTTCTAGCGCCACCTAGTGGCCGATGTTCGCAAAACACATTTCTGTGGACTACTCTTACAGATTTTTTCCAAAAATCCTACAAATCGGTAGGCAGTATCTCGACACGGATCTGTCCGATTTTGCATATTCCATCCTGATTGGCTAAAATTGGCTTCCAAAGTTTGTAGGATTGAGCCGTTTTGAACAAAATGCCTCAAATCCCAAATGCAAAGTGCAATTATCATGAAATCGTGCACACACGTTCCCACTAGGTCGAGGAAGAAATGCCACTTCAAATTTTTGAAATCAGCCTCATGGTGGTGCTATAACAGGCCGATTTGTGGTTTTACCTATAACTCCACCGATAAGTTTCAAACTTTGTAAGCGCACTCCCTAGAGGCTAAGGATAAACCTTTGCCCTGCATTTTTCACTTTTATAGCGCCACCTTTGGGCCGACTTAAGTAAAACACATTTTTGGATATTACTCCTTGAGATTTTATCCAAAAATCACGCAAATCGGTACACAATATCTCTATAGTCATGTGATCAAGTCCGATCCATCTGATATTTCATATTCCATCCTGATTGGCTAATAATGGCTTCCAAAGTTTTCAGGATTGCTCAGTTTTTGAACAAAATGCCTCAAATCATCAACGCAGCTTGCGATTACCGTGAAATTTGCCACACATATTCCCACTCGGTCAAGGAACAAATGCTACCTTTTTCACATTGGCCTGTTATAGCGCCACCAGCAGGTAGACTTTAGAAAAACACATTTTTGGAACACAATGCTTCAAATCATGCATGCAGCGTCCGATTGCCATGAAAGATCTAAGGTGAAGAACATATGCCACCCTTTTTACATTGGCCTATTATACAGTAGCACCACCAGGACGCATGGCCTGGTGGAGACCTGTGCTCGGAAGAGCACCGCTTCTAGTTACATTATGAGTTGCTACACACCCTGCCAACTTTGTTGATGAAGAATGGAGCAACTATCTGCTAAACATGCAGCAAATGAATACATATGGGATCATTTAGGTGTACAAAGAGCATCCACAATGTTCAACATACAGTTCGTGATTGTATGGACACTGGGTGTTGATGCAACATCGATAATATCCCCATGTGGTCAGTATGACGACAGTCTGCCATTGCTAGTTCTGGGCCACTTTGCCGAAGGTCATGGGGATCATTATGTAAGCCTTGATGGACCAGTCACACACTTGATTCAAAGAGTCCAGGAAGCAGAGGAGAGCGCACCACTTCAATCTGTCCCTCACTCTGGCCCTAAGTCTAGCCCTCACTCTGGCCCTGACTCAGTACCTCACTCTGGCCCTGACTCAGTACCTCACTCTGGCCCTGACTCGGTCCCTCACTCTGGCTGGCCCTAAATCTGGCCCTCACTCTCGCTGTTAGGCCCTCACTCTGGCCCTGACCCGGTACCTCACTCTGGCCCAGGGTCTGGACAGATCGAAGTGGTGCGCTCTTTGAATCAAGTGTGTGACTGGTACATCAAGGCTTACATAATGGTCCCCATGACCTTCAGCAGGGGTTGACACTAAGGTCTCAGAGGCACTTGCCTGTACAGCAAGTACAGGTCATGTTCTACTTGCCCAAAGGTCATGTACACTTGCCCAAAAAGTAAATTGTCCATTATAAAATGATAGGTAAGATTTTAATTACCACTCAATTTAACTCAATAACAATTTGTAATCATACCTCAATACCTCCAAATCCAAATACCTAGGTAGTTATGATTGCTATGGTTTCACACTTTGTCATTTTATATATTTTTTATGGCCACATTCATGTGTTTAGACAGTATCTTGTGTTGTGTTTATAGACTGTTGCGTCCCCTCTCAAAGAAGCACTTGCCCAGTCGGGCAACCTGAAAGCAAACTTCACCTGCCCCAAAGTTTTATTTACCTGCCGGGGGCAGGTGGGCATGCCTTAGTGGCAATGCCTGTTCGGCTAAGTGGCCCAGAACTAGCAATGGCAGACTATTGTCATACTGACCACATCACATGGGCATATTATCGATGTTGCATCAACACCCAGTGTCCATACAATCACGAACTGTATGTTGAACATTGTGGATGCTCTTTGTACACCTAAATGATCCCCATATGTATTCATTTGCTGCATGTTTAGCAGATAGTTGCTCCATTCTTCATCAACAAAATTGGCAGGGTGTGTAGCAACTCATAATGTAATAAGGGCTTATAATGTAATAAAAACATGTAATAAAAACTCATAATGTAATAATCAGCTCATAATGTAATAAAAAACAAGCGCATAATGTAATAATTAAAATGTAATAAAAGCTCATAATGTAATAATCAGCTCATAATGTAATAAAAATACATTATTACATTATGAAGTTTTATTACATTATGAGCCTCCTATGTGGAGGTTCTTAATGTAACACATTATTACATTATTACATTATTGAAAAATCCATTATTACGCTATGCGCTCGTTTTTTTTTTTTTATTACATTATGAGCTGATTATTACATTATGAGTTTTTATTACATTTTTCTTATTACATTATGAGTCCTTATTACATTATGAGCCGTTATTACATTATGAGTTGCTACAGGGTCTTATATATTTTGACATATAAATGTCTATAATGATTAATGAAAGTTTCTTCTTTATTGAGCAAGTGAAGACGGTGTGCTTGTGTCTGTTTTTTAATCAGAAACATACAATCTTAAAATCAACCTTGAATCTAACTGGTAACTTGGATCAGTATGGTCTCTTCATTTGCCGCCAGCTCCTAATGTGCCCGAGTTGGAGAGATTTGGGGAGAAGAGAGAGTTGGAGCTTTTTATTTAACAAGATGAGATCAAAGCATCATTTATCTTTAAAAAAAGGACTGTTTGATATCTGATGTTCCTTAATTAGGAGAAGCTGTATTTCACTACTCTCTCTGTGGATGAAACATCTAAAGTCAGCTTATTAGTTTTAAATTAGTTTTCGTGTTTTTTTTGTTTGTTTTTTTAGTTATGAGGTATATGAGGTATTTGTCAGGGGCAAGATTGAAAATGGTCAGAAGAAGTAAAAATACTATTTAAAATTATTCATTGTAAACTGGCACAGCTAAATAATTGGAAGATAGAGTTAATATCCACCCGAAATATGAGTTTTTTTTATAAAATAAATTGACAGACAAAAACTAGGACCAGGGATGGTTTAAGACTCAACAAAGCCCTGGGCCAATTATCTTTTAGGGCCCGACCCCACATAGACATTTCAATAACCTACAGCATAATATTTATTTGCAGGTTAAGGAAACAATCTCAAATACAGCATTAAATTGGTTCAGGTCCTACTTGACAGATCAACCTTTCTCTGTAGCCCTTAGTGACTCCACTTCGTCCCATGCTGCCCCCACTCCCATGTGTCCGCACGGTTTAATTCTTGGCTCCATCCTTTTTTCCCCTCATACCTCCTCCCCGTGGGTTTGATTTTTAAAAAGCTTGGCATTTCCTGCCACTTTCATGCAGATGACTGATGACTCGCAGACAGTGTTGATTTCGTCGACTAAAACTATGACGAAAGATGTTTGTCGACTACCTTTTTTCACTGACGAAAACTAAATAAAAACTAAGCTATGATTACTAAAACTATGACTAAATATATTGACGATTTTGTCAACAAATAAAAACTAGACTAAAATTTCACAGAAGGGACTAGTGGAGAAGAGATCCAGTAGAACTAAAAGACAAGTCATTTTATGTTTGGTTGCACTCGGGTGTTGCACTCTGAACATAGCAGATCTACAAGCTCACAACGCGTCGCAGCAAGTTTGTAAAATCAGTCATCAAGGCCCGCCAAAAATGTTTCGTTGATAAAATCAACTGTACATTTAGTCGACTAAAATATTATGATATTTAGTCTACTAAAAATAGACTAAAAACTATAACATTTCAGATGACTAAAATATGACTAAAACTAAATTGCATTTTATTCAAAAGACTCCAGCTAAAAAAATGTGCTGCCAAAATTAACACTGCTCGCAGATCTTGCTCCTGGAAAAGAATGACACCAGCTCCCTGAACATACTACTGGACAGTCTGAAGGTCATAAAAGCATGGATGGCAGTGGCGTCAGTTCAGAAAAAGCAACATGACTGGTGTCTTGCACGCGCGCGAAGACACCAGTCATGCTGCCATACCTTAGCAACAGGCATGATACATTTATTTTAAGAAGTACATTCTATTTTTCCCAACATTTCTATGGTTTCTTGGGCTGGATATGGCAGCCTGGAACGGTTGTTCAAGTGCAGCTAAACTTGGCATAATAGTAAACGTTACTATTAACAATAATGCATTGCACCTGTGCAGCTGACCTGCAGAACCTGTGAATATACCTTTCTGTCAAGATGGGAAGAAGTGTGGAGAATATAATTATAATACCTTGTTAAATTTTGCATTTGTAGTTATTTTAATGTAATTTAACAACATAACCAGCACAGACAGACAAAGAGACATTCATGGATTTATATTTGAAAGTAACTTGTATTCTCCCCCCTGGATCCCGGGTATGGCAGCTGCATACCCCTGCCATACCCAATTGACGCCCCTGATGGATGGCCCTACACTTTCTCAATTTTAATGAAAGTAAAACAGATTTCATGTTCAGACCCAGCACAGCCTGTGACACCTTCTCTGGATCTGGGCTCCCTGCAGCTATTTTTTAAAACCGGTAGTCACCAACCTTGGTGTCCAGTCCTGACTTTAATAATAATGTATTTATACAATACCTTATAAGAAAAAACAAACAAACAAACAAATATATGAACAGAAGAAAACCGCAGTACAGAAGACATATTGCATGTTACAATACAAGTTTTAGGCCCAATTTTAACTGCTGCACATATAGGACATAAAACATTATTTATTGATATGACATCATAGACAGTGTAGGGTAAAACACAATAAAGTAGTAGCATATATAAATCTGAATCTAATATCGCAGACTTTCATTGTTGTTGGAATATAAATTATGTACAGATCCTTCCAGGGAACACTAAAGGGTGTTGGAGTTATGATCTTTTTTCTTTTATCTATTTCAGCTCAGAATAACTACAACAATTTAGATTTACTGTACCATTTATTGCAATGTTATTATCATATGCAATGATATTTGCATTTAGTTTTGGCGTTTTTAGTTTTAGCTCTGCAGTGATCGTACAGATTATCTGCTCGAACATGAGACATAATCACAAACCCCCCAGAGCAAAGCATAATATACAGATAACATGTACATAACACTGAACCTTCAGTTGCATGATTTAAGATACACTTATCATATTCCATAGAACCCAGAACAATCTGTAAACCAGTAAGACTCCCTAAATCGGGAGATAAGCGACCGTCACGTCGCATACACAAACTTTAGAAGGCAATCGTAGCTAATCAGGAGGGAATATGGGAAATGGGACAGATCCATGTTGATGACATGACTTTAGAGATACTGTGTACCGCTTAGTAGAGTGCAAATCAGGTCTGTTTTTTAAGCACAGTGCAAAGATTTTTTCAATCTTATTTATGAAATAATTTTGGAAAATGAATAGTTTTTCATTGATGAAAAGTTGTGATGTTTTTGTTTTTAAGCTTTTTTAAAACCCATTTTCTTTTTAATATATGTTATACTCGCAACCCATACAAATTGGTCCACGACTCATAAATGGGTCCCGACCCACTGTTTGGGAAACAGTGCTCTGGAGTAAGTAACCCCTTTGGGGATTATGCAAGTCTCTTTCATGGTGACCTCCCAGTCACCATGTCAGGCAGAGAGATAGTCATGGATTTTATGGCAATTCTTTGGCAGATGTTGTTGTCATCCTCACCGCCCCGTAGTTGTTTGAGAAGCCATTAATGGTCAAGTCCTGTTCTTTGGACAATGACACAAACACAACCCCTCCAAAGTTGAGTAGGACAACATGGTTAATGACGACGACTCCATAGTTCAACAGTTTCCGCTTCAGCATGTGATGGAGGTAGTAAAGCCACGGTATCAGGTGTTGAAGCCGGTTGAGGGATGGAATGATGATTTCTGGTACCTAAAAGAAGACGACATTTGTTCATAGTTGTACAGGAAAAGGCAGGAAAAGACTTCATGAACATGATGCTATAATAATATGGCGTGACTGAGGTGACCGAGCATTGGTTCGACCTCCCGTTGGTCCAACCAGGTTAACATTCACCAGCTTTGGCAGGTTAGCATTTCACCAGGTTAGCATTCACCAGCGTCGGCAAGTTAGCATTTCACCAGGTTAGCATTCACCAGGTTCATCTCCTATGTAACTTTTTTTTAAGCCCCGCTACTCCTCCCACAGTTTTGGTGGCACGCACTTGGCCCATTTTTTTAATTGACCGGCTTCATCGGGACACACATGCGTGCTATTTTGCTAAGACATATGTTATATCCACCTGTTTCCGCTAGAATTTACTGTAGCATTATGTGCGGGACACTTCCGGTTAACAGCAGACATACAAGCTCACGTCGCGTCGCAGAAGCAACCGTTGTGAGCTTGTAGATCACACTCGGCTGCAGCGCCGGAAGCTACCGTACACCTTCTGCGCAATGCACAATGGGACGTTGGAAACTTGTGGATATAGTTTAATTTATATAAGTTTATTCGTGAATTCATTTTCTCCATCGACTTTAATTAAAAAACTTTTGCCAAATCATAGACATCATAGACCACATGAGACTGACACGGTATGTCCATAAATGGCCATTCATTTATTAGTGTATTCATTTTCCCCATTGACTTGAATGGGGAAAATTAAAATGGTAAGTCGAAATTCGCATCACGGCACCCAACACTTGCCATTTCCAATTGCATCTTTCTAGTTACTGTTTGTTTTAACTATCCAATGTGTTATGTTCCAACTATCCAATACACCTATAGATTGATAGATAGATAGATAGATACCTTTATTATCCCACGGGGGAAATTCAGTTACCCAGAAGGTACAGCAGTTAAAGGTTACAGGACAGTAAGAAAAAAAAAGAAAAGGACTGTTGTGTAAAACAGCCGAGCGACAAAAACAAACAAGAATCAACAATACAGGAGAATCAGCCATACAGAGCAATTACGTAAAAAAAAAAATATATATATATATATATATACATAAAGTGTCGAGACAGAACACAACAACAAAAAAGTAGTACTAACGTTTCATGTAAAGGATTGCAATTTTAAGGGACTTTTCTAAGCATATTGCAAACTCAAAGAACTTACAATGGTCCAGTCATTCAAGCATTAGGAACTACTTCTCAACGTAGTGCCAAAAATATATATATACACATATATACAGTATGCAAAAGTGTTTGCACCAAGACAATAATAATAATAATAATAATAATAATAATAATAGCAGTAGCATGGGAGTTAATTTAAGGGCAGACAGAGTGACTATACCACCACAATACCTGATGACAGGCCAAGGCAGCAATTCAAACACAATTAGGATAGACTGAAGACCATGCAGTAAATCAGAGACATGCCTCTGCGGCATGTCTGTGCAGACCGTCATGGTCATATAAAAAAATATAAATGTTCTACTTTCAGTGTCCTAAGAAACTATAGGGCCCTATTATGATCCAGGTCTATAGCCTTAACTTCTTTACCTTTTTTTCACTATTTTGAAAAACATTTTTAAATACTTCAAATGCTGATCTACATCTGCACGTTGTGAACTTGCAGATCAGCTATTTGAAATATTTAAAAAACAAAAACAAAATAGTAAAAAAAGGCCAAGAAGTTAAGGCATAAGGCATAAGACCTGGATCATAATAGGGCCCATTTGTGTCTTTATTCATTCAAGTAGCTCCTATCTGATGATTAAAACAGTAAATATAATTGGCTGTTAACCAGATGAACTCTAGAGAAAAGATCAAAGAGACAAGTATATGGATAGATTTACTTTAGATACAAATGTAGTCTTTCATGACTTCAGAGACTATCTGTTGTTTTCATGAACTGTTTTGTTAAAAACAACAACAACATGTACAGTAGTTACTCTTACAGCATTTTCTTCATTCATTTACTCACCTTCTGATGTGAAATATTGTCTGGTGGCTTTATCGTCCTCCCTCATTTCCATATCCATGTTCTTCCTGCATAGAGCCAGAAGTTTTGCGTTTGTTCGATTTGCTTATCTTCTGCCACCCTCTGATTAATGTTTCTGGAATGCAGCCATAACCCAAATATTATGACCATGGCAAACAATGTCATGGCTAGAATTTGCAGTTTTGTCTGCATCTTTCCTATTCTTCTTGAGTTTAGTAGTAGTACTATAAGTGACAGTCAATGGTTTGAAGGAATAACAGCAATTCTGTGGCTGTTAAGTTCGTTTGTGAGACAAAGTTGTTTCACAAAAAGCAAGGTAAAAATGTTCTCAGACAGGTTTTTCTTTTTGTATTGAGTCGGTGGTGAAGCAGTGACTTAACTTGTGGAATGTGGTCCTTCTGTCTATCTACAGTACTGTCAGCTATTTAAAACCAGTATGCTTCAACTATTTAAAACCAATATGCTTTTAACACAATTACCTTCCACACATACCACAATGACAAAGACACTGATCAAAGTCTCTAGGCTCAGCAGGGACGTGCAGAGAATGTTAGAGAGGCAGGGGCTGAAGTCTCTAAAAGGGCCTTTTGGTGAAAATATCGAAAATAGCAGACCTCGGCTATTTTCAGTTCTTGCTACCACACTGAACTATAGCATAATCAAGTCAATACTGGAGATGTGCCGTTACAGATTTCTACACAGAGAGTGCAATTCTTTCAACATGCTGCATTCAAGTTCAGGAGAGTTTAGACAAGGCAATATTCTCTTGAATGCTGCCTTCAGGTATGGCATGGAAAGGAGGGCATTTTCATTTCTTTCACCATAGTAAAAACTGCATTCATGGTCTGGAGAGAGGGCACTTTTTACAGACGGATAAAAGGGCAGGGGCTCAAGCCCCCTTTCATGTCTATGTGTGCATGTGCCTGAGGCTCAGTGCTCAGCAACCTGTTGGCCAGAGCCCAGAATTATATATTCCTTGTGAGCAGGCACAACTTTGAGGATAAGATACATCCTCCGTGGTTCAGGGAGGGTGATATTTGTCACTGCATGTATTCCTACGGGCTGGGGCAGCACCATGTTGCGTGGGAGGAGTAGGACCAAGGCCTTACTTCCTACCGGGGCGGGCCGGGGCTCTTCATTGGCAGGTGAGTCAGTAGGATACATTAGCAGTGACAACACAGAAATGTGTGAGGGGAGGAATTCATTGGCATAACCAATACATTGGGGAGAAGGGGGGTTAAAAATAATAGACTACTCTAAAAAAAGAAAAAGAAAATATGTTTTTGCTAATTCCAAATGCTTTTTCATGATTTCCTTTCATGATTGTATGACTACAGGACTACAGGAGCCTATAGTATATAGATTTCACAACACTCTTATTACTACAGTATGAGAAGCGGCACATCATGTCCGTGTCTGTCCGTCCGTCCGTGTACACTTTTTTACGGTCTATGGGTTTGCCGCTCTGACTTCACGCTGACTCTCACGCTCTGACGTCACTGCGATGTCAGGTGAACCAAATCCCTTTTATGCCCCTATATGGAGATCCCTGTGATGCCACGGGAACCAAATCCCCTTTATGCCCATATATGGAGATATCAGATCCCTGTGATGCCACTGGAACCAAATCCCTTTTATGCCCATATAGGAGATCCCTGATGTCATCAATATTAAGCCCATATCTGTGAATATCTATGGGTGCCAGGGGTCTCCATATATGGGTAACTGGTCCGATAGTACATCACTGGCCAGATGGCCCTTAGGCGTCTTACTGGTTGTATGTTATTTTCATGAGCTGTTTTGTTTTTAAACTTTCATTAAATGTGACCTGTTACAGCATATTTCATTAGACACAGGACAAGCCAACCCTTCTTCTTTCATTTACACACCTTGTCCTGTGAAATGCAGTGTGGTGGTTTGTATCATCCTCTCTCAAGAAGAGTAGAGCTCATTTCTGTCCCCACAGCCTCCGTGGTCCTGTCCCAATTTTAATTGGGATTCAATTTCCCAAGCTTTTAGAAGATCGTGTTCAGTTAGCCTGTACTGTCATCATCCGAAAACATCGATGTGTTTCGAATGCAGCCATAACCCAAATAATATTATTAACTGAAACAGTATTATGGTTAGTATTATCAGTTGTATCCGCGTCTTTCCTATTCCTCTTGAGTTTAGTAGTAAAAACCTAAAAGTGACAGTCGTGGTTTAAAGGAACAGTGTTAAAAAAGAAAAAAAAGGTAAAACAGGTTTTTTGGTATGTCAGCTTTGAAGGGTAAACCCTGCTAAAATAACACAGAAATCGCTAGAAATGCTTTGTGCCTTTTACTATCTTGTGTTCTTGATCATGCTAGCCGTATTTTATACTTTACTATTTGGAAATTGCGTTAAATTTCTGTGTTAACTCTATGGGATTTTAGTAGGGTTTCCCCTTCAAAGCATGACGTCAGCACCAGGAAGTTGCTGAGTGGGCGGGCGTGAATAGGGTCTATTGTGCCCAGGGCAAAATACCAAAAGTGTGGAATGTGGACTAACCCTCAAAGGTCTGTCTGTCTGTCTAAAAATACTGTATAGTACTGTCAGCTATTTAAAACCAGTTTGCTTTTAACTCATTTTCTGCCCCAACCCGAGAATCCAGAAAAATTTGCCGTTTGTCCAGGACTCCGCGCCCGAGAATCCAGATAATGTTTTGATTTAATTAAAAAAGATTATCCAAAATCGGTCACCGATCATGCAGCAAGTGTTCAGTTTACATGTTCATTCGGGGTTTTCTTTGCTCCATATTTTGGCAAGTAGGGCTCCCAGAGCCATTGAGATAGAGAGAGTTGTGCCATCTGCGCTCACTCCATCGGCCCTTGTTGACACAACTCTTCTATCTCAATGGCTCTTTATTGTATACATTGCTTGCCTGGGTCCAGACCATAGACCATCAGTCTTGAGTGACATATCAGCTTAATAGTACATCGCTGCTGTTTATTTTCACCAATGGCAAACGTGCTTTCACATAATCTCTCTCAGACATTTCGTCATTTCTGGCGACAGTGGACAAAGTGTGTTATCTCTCTCCATTAATTAAAGGAGCACTTCACCCATTTTCAACCTTATCGTCATAATTATAATTAGTTCCCACTAATGATCATTATAACATGGCACCAAGCGCCATTTCCGTCTACTTACAGTACATGAGTAATGACATAGATGAGTATGCTGCAGCAGACTGCAGTATATTTTTCTGACCATGGTAGCGAGAGTGCAACAGTACGGAGGGCGAGGTTTTATGGGGCTTACAACAAAACCAAGCACTCCTCTTCAGTCCCTATCCTAGTAAAATTAGAGTAATGTTAACTCCATAGACACATACAAAACAGAAAAAGTACAAAACTATGGCACCACCTCTTTTAGGTTCCCATATCAACAACACAACCTTCTCCAGTGTGGACAGATAGATATACCTTTATTATCCCAAGGGGGAAATTCAGTTGTCCAGTTGTAGCATAGCAGTATACAGTATTTACAAAGTTACAGAGAAGTAAGAAAAAAGATAGATAAGAGTAAAAGAAAAAAAAAAAGACAAACAGCAGTGTGAAAGTTGTTATTGTGAGACATGAGGAGGAGGAGGAGGAGGAGGAGGGAATAACACTGTTTATAAGGACCTGCTCTGTCTATAGTCATAGTCATTCATTCAAACAAAATGTTTGAAATAACTTTGTTTAAATAACATTTTGCATTCATAACACATTCTCCAATGAAGAAAACTACATTGCTGACCACATCTTTGGTAGTGCCGTCTGGGCTTAGTTACAGGGCGGCTCGTAAGAAGGGGCCAAGCGTCAGAAGGGCCCTTTTTTCTCTCTCTCTATTTATTCCAATTTCCAACCCAAAAGAAGAGGTCTTCCTTTTGGCTTTGTGCTTCCCAGGAACTGAAAGCTGAAACACCATCACCATCTGTGCATGCTGCGGGCCAGCCGCCACAAACTTCAATGAACCTGCACTTTCAACTTCCCCTTTCTGTTCTGCTTCAAAGCAGTGGTTATTCTCAAAGAGGGGGTTCCAGGGGGGTCCCAGCTAAATGAGTTCATATAGCATACTGTATATATAGGAGACTGGAGACTTGACATTCAGTAATTGGATCTTATGATGAAAATAAGAAAATTATAATGGTGAGTAAAACAGAAAATCTAGAATTTGCCAGGGACAAAACCAAGTCTTGCCACGGACACATTAATTTTGTCCTTGGCTTGTGTGGACATGTTGACGACCCCTGCTATTTTCAAATGGCATCATTTAACTCAAGTATGTTTTGAATTCTGGACTTTTACTTGTAACAGAGTATTTCTACAGTATATTGCAGTACTGATACTTTTACTTAAGTAGAATATGTGAGTACTCCACGACTGTATAGCATATATACTATATAGCATCTGTTTAACCATTATAACCACGATGTATATACAGTACATCGACTATTTGGAAATAGCTGATCTACAAGCTATAGATCAGTTTTGTTGAGGAAAAAAAAAATTGCACAAAAAGCACAAATCTGCTATGGAGGTCCCTGGCCCAAAATATTTTTAGGTGTGTATCCATGGCTAAGTCCATATTAATTTAGGGATCCTTGGCATGAAAATGTTTGAGGTTCACTTGTATACAGAAAAACTAATGTAACCACTTGAACCCTTTTCTTGCATTGGGAAAACATTCGGCAAAAATAACAGATCTACAAGCTTAGAATGTATCCCACCATGACACGTTGTGTGCTTGTAGATCTGCTGTTTTTGGTGACGATATGGGATGAACGGAGGAGGCCTCGCATACTGGGGGCCACCGGTTAACAAAGTGCTTTATATTATAGTTTCAAGTGGTTAATCAGTGTCAAGCTGTTTGTTTATAGTAATACACCAGTCAAAACAAAATGTCAGCCTACCACTTAAGGCTAATTTATTCATCTCAAAACCCAGGGTCCATTGTGTACTTTGGCATATTTTGATAAAGTGTCAGTGTTATGCAACAACAGGGGAACAACCAAACCAATCTCTGCATGTGTGAAATAACTCAAACATGATGATGGTGCAATTACCACCAAAACAGTAAACACACACACACACACACACACACACCCACACACACACACACACACACACACACACACACACACACACACACACACACACACACACACACACACACACACACACACACACACACACAGTGAAAGTGAGTCAAAGATGCAGAAAGTCTCTGGCAGTAATTATCTGGGAACTGTCAACACACTCATTTGGGGGAGGTATTCTCTCAATTTCCTCCTCATTTTCTGCATCTTTCTATCCATTGTGAAAGAGTTGTATCTCCAGGATCGCTGATCACGCATATTGATCTCGACCAGTGTGTTGTGTGAGCAAGATTGCCTGCATGCTGTCTGAGCCTATTGTGCGTGCTGGTGCATACGTACATCCGGCCATGGACCACTTGTGCATGTCCCTGTCGGCTTCAGTCGTCTTGTTTTGTTAGCCAGTCGCAGTATTGATTGATCGGTGACAAAGAAGGGGTCAACCTGGGCTTAATAACAGTGGAAGGTCATACACAGAGACAGAGCTACAGTAAATACAGAAGAAGGGGAGGAGACGTGTATGAGGGGAGAGGTAACTTTTTTCCTTTGTATGATTAGTTAACACTACATTTCTCCCATTTGCAATCTTACAGCATCACAATTACCAAAATCCATATAATTTGATTTAAGCAGATATACAGTATATGTATCACTATGTAGTATAGTGTAGGTAAATATATAGTTGAAACTTTGTAGATTTAGTTTTTTATCAAAAAACATACAGGGACCACTTCAACCCCGCTCACAATGAGTCGCATTGTGAACTTGTAGATTTTCTATTTTCAAAATATTTGTATACGTTTGAAAACTTCAAATGGGCCAATCTGCCTAATGAGTACTTTTACTTTTGGTACTTTTGGTACTATTTTTATATCAATACTTTCCTACTTTTACTGAAGTACATTTTGATTTCTGGACTTTTACTTAAACTGAGTATTGATATTTTTACATAAGTAAAAAATGTGAGTAGCCTACTTTTTCCACCACTGCACACCACAGAGTTGACAGAGTGGTCATTCTCATCCAAATCAATACACACTGCAGACAACCGGAGTGTTTCTGACATTGATTCTAGCTCTACGGTTGGCTCTTCTCCAGAAGCCTAACTTTTTGCGACCGTACAGTAGATCTTAAACTATTCTCTATAGTGTATCGGTGCCTGTTAGCGACAGAAAGGATTTATGGAACAATTATAGGATCGGTTCACTTGAGGATTCCAGAAGCTAAAGCTGGTTGGTTGGCAAGCAATTACAATAAGACAAGCTTGCTGAGTGCCACTGTGGAACAGTACGTCCGTCTTCCCCGCCGGATGCAAAGGACTTTTATTTGTCCTCAGAGTGGCGGTGACGTTGTTCACTTTATTTTTCTGTAGACCTTAATCAATTCATTTTCAGCTTCACCCAGCTGATGGCTGTTCAGATGGGCTCTGATCCAAATATTTTACTTTTACTCCAGTACAATTATTTGAAAACTTTAGTTACTAGTTATTTTGTTGAAATAAATGATAATATTATAAAACATAGCCTACAGCCCTATAGTGCATGGGCATAAAAGGGATGTACTATACAGTACATGGATCTCCATATATGGGTACCAGGGGTCTCTACTCTAAATATGGGTAACTGTTCTGATATACTTCACTGGCCAGATGGCCAAGAATTGGCGCGATCTCGCCCTTTAGGGTGAGGTCACATGTCGCCCTGAGGCGTCTTACTAGTCGCATACTCCTTTTCTCCAATTCACCAAACTCCTTGTAGTTCAATTCACTTCTTCATTATAATTAAGCAATATTACACGAGAGGGTGTGCATTAACGCGGTTATCCTGCACGACAGCCTTTCCGCAGGAACGAGCCGACAGACGAGTTCTGTAGGAAGGGCTGGAGTGCAGGATAACCGTGTTAATGCAGACCCTCGAGTGTAATATTGCGATTATACAACTGTTGCCCTTAAAAAAAACACGTCAACTTTATTTCATTGTAATTAAGATATTCGATAGGAATTTGTAATAATGCCACATTTAGCTACTGTGTCCCTGAACGTCACATGAAAACCGCTAGCCAGCCGCCTAGCATAGTGTGGGGGGAGAGGAGCGCTTGCGGTCTTTCGTGACCAACGCAGCAGATTTTTTTACTTGATGAGAGACAGTGCATCTGTGCTTGTTATATGCACGGTTGGAGAGCCTGTTTTCCATTGAGAGCCCGACTACCTGTTGTATAATGATGGTGATACCTCTTTTTCAGAACAGTAAGACTGGTCTTAAACTGTACTGTATCCATGCCCATTAGCAACAGTAAGGATTCATGGAACAATTTTAAGAGCAGTTCACTTGAGGATTCCTGAAGCTAAAGCTGCTTTGCAAGCAATCCCTACAAGACAAACTGTTTAATGGTAGTGAACTACTGTATATTAGGTGCATGCTGCTTTTAACTTATTGAATATTATTTCATAGGCTACTGGGTGACTATTGCTGACTTTCCCTATTCTCTGTGCTTTTGGAATGAACGTTTATGACATTTACGCTCTACTGGATAGCTTGGGGAGAGAGGGGGGACAAGATGAGATAAGATCCAACAAGTTGGGGTGAGATGAGATGAGATGAGATAAGAATAAATAAAAACCTTGCTGAGGCCCGAGGTGAATCAGTTTAGGGATTATTCATCGTCGTTGTCGGGTGGAAACCTTGTATCTACAAGTTTCAAATGTGTACGTTCTTTCGCAAAGTAAAGCCCTGCTTCATCATACAAGGCTGTCGCAAAAAAGTAGTGAAAACAGCAGATCTACAAGCACACAACGCCTCGCGGTGCGAGGCATTGTGTGCTTGTAGATTGTCTGTTTTCACTAGTTTAAATCATTTTTAAAATGATGAATGAACGGTTTTGGACATACAGTACGTACAAGGTTTTGGTTTTCACTTGACAACGACAACATGGAACTGTTTGCCCTGTGAAGTCCATGGTTACCAGGGTTACCTTGAATCAGCTCCTGCTACAGTGGGTGCTGAATGCTTAGTCGGGACTCGATAGACAGCAATGGTATAAAGTAACTAGGAACGTTTACTCAAGAAAGCATTTTGAGATATTTTTACTTTACTGGAGTGTTTCCAAGTGTCAGTACTTTTACTTCTACTCCACTATACATCTCAGAGGTAAATAATACACTTACTTATTCTGTGTTACTTTCTATTTTGAGTATTATTAAAAAATCACACCAGTGTGAAGTGAGCGGTGCCTTTGGTGGCCACTTGTTATAGTGCTCAGTGTGAACGGCCCTTTAGGCTGCTCAACAGCGCCACTTGAAGGTAGGTCACCCAGCGGTATTGCAGGCCATGCTGCAAACAGACATAAGGACGCGAGGAGTGGATTTGGAGCAGATTGTTGTCAAAGTTCACACCCCTTGCGGCTTTTGAGCTTTTGGCTACGCCAACATAGAATGACAGACAAAACACAGTACTATGCAGAAAAAGAAGAAGAAGAAAAGAAAAAACAAAAACAGTTGTGCACAATGCAAAATAAATGGTATTTGGTAAGGATAGGCTTTGTTATTTTATTTATGTATTTCTTTTCATTTTTGAGTGTGTTTGTATTTGCATAAGAAGTGTTAGTACTACTGTGCTGTCTGGGGAGATGCGCTTGACACAAGAGGTTTCCCTTTCGCCTCCCTTCTGCATCGCGAGCCTATAGCGTCGTGACTGGGGGGCATGAACTTTTACAATAACCTTCTCCGATTCCACTCTTTGCATAGGGACATAGGGACATACTGTACCCATACTCGGTCAAGCATTGGAACGCTGAGGCACCGCTCAAAAACATACAGCTCTATACATTTGAAAACAAGCTTTTGTACTTTTACTTGGGTAAATCTTTAATTCCGGACTTTTACTAGTAACAGAGTATTTCTACATTACAGTATTGACACTTTTACTTAAGTAAGATGAGTACTTTTTCCACCGCTGGGAGACATGCACACCACCGCACGCACGCACGTACGCACTCACACGGACTGTAGACGACACTCTAGCCTAGACATACACCCACAGACAGTAAGACACTCACATACAAAATGCTCACACACAAACATTTCCATACAAATACACATATTCATGCATACTGTACGCCCACACAATTTACACGCTGTGTTCACACTATTAATAATGTTAATAGCCAGAGTGATAACCCTTATATAAACTGTAATAATAGGCATGGCACTGTACAAAACCTCAGAGTCCTCCCGCTGCGTATCAGTGAACGAGCAGGAACTGATAATTGGGGCTGCTTAGAACATTTTTTTCAAAGACCTTGTTAGTGTGGTATGTTGGCTGGTATCCATTTTAACCCATTAACCCATTCAGAACGGGTACACATTATTGCGTAACATTATTTTATGCTTTAACTATTGAAAAATAGCAGATATACAAGCTCACAGCGCGGCACCGAGTGCCGCGCTGCGAGCTTGTAGATCTGCTATTTTTGAAAAATTGTGAACATTTGAATTTTGACCCGATTCCATAAGTGTCTTTTGAATCCTTATAAGGTTTTTTTTTAAAAACCTATGTTTCTATGTCAGCAATCTGGCCAGCCATCGTCAAAGAAAGGGTCCTTTTCACTTAACTGGAGCTCAGTTAGTCTGTTCTTGAGAGACTACTATGGCAGTGGTTCTCAAACCTTTTCACATTCTAAATCAGTAGTTCTTACACTTTCAAGATTTTGCAAAAAAGGTTCCAAAATAGCAGATGTACAATCTTGCAGCGTGGCACAAAATGATTTTATTATTGGCTCTGTTTGATCCTTTTTTATTTATTTTTTATTTATTTTTTTTACATCTTGTCAACATGTGAATCCTAATAAAATGGGTTAGTGAGTGCCTGGGGAACGGGAAAAAGGGGGGCATTTGCATTTCTTTCACCATAGTGAAAACAGCATTCATGGTCTGGAGAGGGCACTTTTTATAGAGTATAAGGGCAGGGGCTCAAGCCCCCTTTGTGTGCACATGCCTGCCCCTGGTTGTTGCAAATCAAAGTAAATCAAATCAAACTTTATTTATAAAGCACATTTAAAAACGACAGTGTCGACCAAAGTGCTGTACAACAGGAGAAAACAGTGCAGCAAGAAAACAGAGCAACAAAACACCAAAAATAAAAAATACAATTTAAACAGACCAAGAAAAGTGAACAAAATAAAACATGAGCTTAGCTGTGATTAAAAGCCACGTTAAAAAAGTGAGTCTTGAGAAGGGACTTAAAAACCTGCAGGTACGATTCCAGGCTAGGTCAGCAATGTGTCGAATCGTACTTGAGCAAGACACCCCCCCTCCGTGCTCCTCTGGGCACTCAGCTGGGAGAAGCTGAAAACGGAAGATCCCCCCTTGGGATAAGATGTGTAAACAAAAAAATAGAAATAAACATGTAGGCCTAGTGTTGAAAAGGTGAATTAAAAAGTCATGGGCATTTGAAAATGAGTTTTGAAATAATTCGACACACATTTAGAGCCAAAGCCGCTCAATTTAACTTGCAATGCCTTCTGGAGTCTCTGTAATGCACTGGGAGGAGAGTTTAATAACAGTGGAGACCCTGTGCTTGTTAGATAAGCCTGCACAATCGCTTCCACTGTGTTGGTTGGGAGGAATAGGAAAAATGCTTACATAGCACAAATCCCAGGAGGCAAAAGTATTAGAAAATGAATACAATCATAATAATAATAATACATTCAGCTTTACCGTACAGGGCACAATAAAATGCAGTGTAAATTCAACTCTGGGAGTGCATGGAAGTACAATGTGTTCTACGGTGAATTTATTTCTATTATAATTTATTCCCCCTGAAGAAGTCCTTATTGAAACATACCGTATCCTACCTTGAGCTATTTTCTCAATCTGAAAGAAAAACTGACATTTTCTCTAAGGCAGTGCTAGGCTTTGATTGTTTGGATTTAGTTTCTTCTGAATCTGTAGGCAATTTATTGCTTGGTGTATTAGGTGTTTTGTGAAGGTGTTTCGTTATTGAGTGGGTGTTTGCATGTGTGCCTGTGCGTAGGCTACTGAACATGTTTTTTGTGTCCAGCAACAGGGATTCGCAATGTTTGCTGTGTTAGGTCGTTAAAAACCCATTTAGGCCTAGAATTATTGAATGCTTCAACCAGTGAAAAATAGCAGATATACAAGCACCGAGTGCCGCGCTGCGAGCTTGTAGATCTGCTATTTTTGAAAAAAGTCGTGAAAATGTGTGCAAATCTTTGACTATATGTATTTTCAAAGCGAACGTTTGTAACTCAAATTTTGCTTCTGGGGGGTCCCCGGAACTAAATATTTTGAGATGGGGGTCCGTGGCCAAATAAATATCATTTTGGGGGTTCTTCACATGAAAAAGTATGAGAACCACTGACATAGTAGTCTCTCAAGAACAGACTAACTGAGCTCCAGTTAAAAAAGGACCTTTTTTTTTTACGATGGCTGGCCAGATTGCTGACATAGAAACATATTTTTTTTTCCAAAAAAGTCTTAGAAGGATTCAAAAGACGGGTCAAAATTCAAATTTTCACGATTTTTCAAAAAATAGCTGATCTACAAGCTCGCAGCGCGGCACTCGGTGCCGCGCTGTGAGCTTAGCTATTTTTCAATAGTTAAAGCATAAAATAATAATACACAATACTGTGTACCCGTTTTGAATGGGTTAAATAGTTACCATCTGTGTTTTTCATCTATGCTACTTTATGCAGACCATTATTAACGTTACATGCTGGCTTCAGCGGCCACGGAACAGGGATAAACGATAGAAAATGAAAACCAACTGCATTTTATTTAACTCGTCCTTTGAAATAAATAAACACATCAATATGCAACAAAACATAGTTAACATTAACACATGGGATTCAGGCATCCAACTGGTGTGGGAAATTCAACCGTCCTCAACAACCTGATAAATAATAAGAATGCTATACTGTTAAATACAGACTAACAAGCAACACAAAATATACAATACCAACCAAGAAGTGGGTAGAAAAAGCAATCGATAGTTCAAAGAAGCAGTTCTATTATCCAAGCACGTTTACAAGCACAGATGCAACACATTTTTAGCTTGTAAATATGCAGATTTCTACCTATAATGACATGCAAAAAAAGGGATACCAGGTTGAAAGTGGTTAATAACAAACAATACAATACAACAGCGAAACAGTTCACACCCAACATAACATTTAACACTCAACATAAAAACAAGGGTGGTACAATTAATTTTGGGTGGTACAATTAACTTTGGGTTAACACAAGTCAACACTCCACAGTCAATTTACAATTTAGGCATTTAGCAGAGGCTTTTAATCCAAAGCGACTTTCAATAAGCAGGTGATACATCAATATAATACACAAGATAATATGTCAATACATCAACAACAATATAACAATGCATGAATAGCAATCTAGAAAACCAATAACATAAGTAGACCACACGCACCTAATCAGTAACACACGTTTCTAAAACCTAAAAATGCTATATAGCTTCATGTATGGTCATTGAGGGAAGGGGAGTGTTACAGTATTGCTATAGGTTTAGGTGGAGCCTGAAGAGGTGAGTCTTCAGTCCATGGCAGAAGCTAGGGAGTGAGTCTGTAGTTCTAAGTGCGACAGGGAGTTTATTACGCAGTTTGGGGGCCAGGAGGGCAAATTGTCTAGGACGGGTGGATTTTCGTCCTGGGGTTTTTAACAATCCCCATACCCTTCCTCCCTCATGGGTCTTAAGTCCCCACTCATCAATCAAATGAATCATTAATATTACCACATTGTGAGGTTGTACATCTGCTATTTTCGATTATTCAATGACAGGCCTGTCGTACAGATTTTTGGGAGGGGGGTCAAGATCAAAGACCTGGGCTCCAGTGCGGGCTGAAAAATACAGGTTTTTCACAGGAAATTATTAATTTAAAAAACTGTTAAAAACTTCTACACGCCAGCAGAACCGTTTAGGCTAATAAAATAGGGTTTATATAAAGCATGATGTCTTAATCTTACCTTGGGAGTAAGTTCTTTCACAGTCACTCAAATCTTTCCTACACAAACTAGACTGCTTCCGAGTCCCGTTCAACGGGGGGGGCCCCCACCGCAGGGCCCCCCCTTTCCGGGAGGGGGGACAACAGTACCCCCCTCCCCCCCTTATCGGCGGCCCTGTTCAATGAATCGAAAAAGTATAATCGATAGAGTATTCTCGGAAAACACAACTTACTGAAACACACCCATTGGTCATGTTGTGGAACACTTTGCAGTGAAGGAAGCCCTCCTCTCTTGGCCAGCTGCGTGACATTTATGAGTCAGCGGGACGAAAGCAGCCTTGCAAGGAATTAACAGAAGAGGATTATTATATACAGACAGCAGATTCGGGTGGAAAACGTTATAGACTGGTGGTTCTTAGCCCCTGTCCCAGGGACTCAGAGTGCTGTTTGTTGCTTTCTCATTCTAAGCCAGGGGTCTTCAACAGGGGGTCCGGGACCCCTAGGGGGTCCCCAGAGTTACTACAGGGCGTCCGCCAAATCTTTGTGATAGGATAATTATTTTAAATGAACAACTTTAAAGGGGAAGACCGCCCATTTTCAATATTGAAATATGTCATTAATATACCTTAGAGGAGTTGTGTGGAAATAGAAAAAAAGTTCCCCCCTTCTGTGTTGCCTAGAACTGGAGGATTGATTTTGGGGTTTGTATTGTAAAGTACAACTTGTAAAGTACAACTTGATGACATCACACATTGAAAATGGGTGGTCTTCCCCTTTAACCCTCACATCCTTATTCTGAGAAGAACTTTAGCCAAAAATAGCAGATCGTCTATTTTTGGCAAATAGGTTTCGTGTAAAAAAAAAAAGAGGAGATCAAATTGACTAAGTATCGATGATTTAAGTGGTTAAATGTCTGAGAAAATACATTAACACGAATCCAACATAGACTGATGACAGTGCTGTGAAACAAGTCTATGAATCTATGAAATCTATGAAAATCTGCAACACAATTTGTACAATACCGTATGTAGTGCAATATGTGCAATAATTAGGTGCTGCTTCATCTCTCACTCAACTAAGGGGTCCTTGGCCTGAAAACGTTGAAGACCCCCGGTCTAAGCAGAGACAGTTTTGAGCCTACAGTGTAAGACACCTGGTGAATGTGATAACGACTGCATGTATGGAATAGAAAGACGCCTGACAGAATAACAAAAAGCAGCGGCGGTCCATAGGGTCTGTCTGCATGCGGAGGGAGCATGCTCCTATGTAATTGCACAATACAAGTCGATGGACGGTTTACAATCTAAGCATCTAACGGATGCCGCTATCCAGAACGATGTACAATGTGCAAGGTTGAAGTAATGAACCCTAGCCAGCTAACGATAGGGTAAGTCAGTGCTGTGTTCTACCTGTCACGCGGGTATACTTACGGAGTATGCTGTGAAGAAATTTTTCTGAAAAAGCGTATGCCCTTGTGAACCTTTCAAAGTAGTGTATCTGATAGGCATTATGCACTTGCGTATGCCCTGGCCACAGGAATAGCCGCGGATCATAGATTATAGTATGCCCTCAAAAAAGGTCTAGAACACACCACTGGGGTAAGTGTTCAAGTTATTACACTGCTACTACTGTACAGAACGTGCTGAGACTCAGAGGTGCAAGACTGTGTCAAGACCAAGACCGAGATGGTGCAAAACCGTGTGTGTGTGTGTGTGTGTGTGTGTGTGTGTGTGTGTGTGTGTGTGTGTGTGTGTGTGTGTGTGTGTGTGTGTGTGTGTGTGTGTGTGTGTGTGTGTGTGTGTGTGTGTGTGTGTGTGTGTGTGTGTGTGTGTGTGTGTGTGTGTGTTCTTTAGTTCTTTAGTTCTTTATTCGGATCCCCATTAGCTTCCGCTGCCGCGGTTGCTAGTCTTCCTGGGGTCCACATAAAACATCACAACATCAACATACAATATTCATACAAACAACAACTGACACTTGTCAGTCTGAATCTAAAATACATTAAAATACAAATATAAAATAATACAAGAAAATGTAAAAAAAAAAAAAACATATTGATTATTCAATATGTGTGTGTGTGTGTGTGTGTAATGTCCACACATCCTAGAGTACAGCAGGCAGGAGCCAACAGACAACTGTATGCGCGCACACACACACACGCACACGCACACACACACACACACACACACACACACACACACACACACACACACACACACACACACACAGTTGCAAAAACTGATCCAACTAAAACATTCAACTTTTTTTTGCCATATAGAGCCCTTTCACAGCACTTGCATTTTGATGAATAAATACAGCTGAACGGAAGAACATTGTGGGTGTGTTTCATTTTAGGTGCCAACTAGTGTGCTCCTCGACAGTTAACACCTACAGTAGATGGCATTATCATGAATGTTATTGCCTTAAGCCAATGGCAGTGAGTTCAGTGAGTTCAGCAGTTTTAGCTTCAATAAATGGCCCCTCCCAGTGCTTCATGCAGGGGCGTCAATTGGGTATGGCAGGGGTATGCAGCTGCCATACCCTGGGTCCAGGGGGGAAGATAAAAGTTAGTTCTACATATGAATCCATGAATGTCTCTTTGTCTATCTGTGCGGGTTATTATGTTGGTAAATTACAGTAAAATAACTACAAATGCAAAATTTAACTAAATGGTCACTTTAACAAGGTATTATAATTATATTATAGGTATAGGCCTATATAATTATATATTATATGCACTTCTTAAAATAAATATCATGCCTGTTGCTAAGGTATGGCAACATGACTGGTGTCTTGCACGCGCGCCAAGACACCAGTCATGTTGCCATACCTTAGCTTTTTTCTGAACTGACGCCACTGGCTTCATGTGGAAGTGTCCCTGAGCAAGACACTGAAGCCTAATTGCTCCCTGTGCGCTCACATGGAGAAGCACAATGCTTCTAATAGGATGAGTCAAATACAGAGAATATATTTTACAAATACCCCCCCCCCCCCCCCCCCCCCCAGCTGCAGTGTTATACCCGTCAAAATGACGAACAAGAAAATATCGTATCAAGAACTATTTATTTAGTGCAAGCCCACAGTCTACCTTCAACCCCTGCTATGTAATTTACAATTCTACAATTTAGGCAATTAGCAGACAATCTTATCCAGAGTGACTTTTCAAGCGTGGGATCAGAGTAAATTGCATGAATCCTAGTCAACAAACAACAGGGTCAAATGGTGCAAAGAAGAAGAAAAAGTAACTAGGGTGGCAATAAACATCAAATCTAGCAACTGACTAAATAACACTAAACCAGTAAGACTCCCTAATCGGGAGATAAGCGACCGTCAGGTCGCAGCGTGATTTTAGGGCAAAATGTGTAGGAGCAGTGTCCAAAAATGTGTTTAAAAAAATTGGCCAGATGGTGGCGCAATATGGGACAGAATAGATCCATGTTGATGACATGAGTGTAGACATACTGTGTACCGATTTGCGTGATTTTAGGGCAAAATCTGTAGGAGCAGTGTCCAAAAATGTTTTTGAAAAAATCGGCCTGATGGTGGCGCTATATGGGACAGATCCATGTTGATGACATGAGTGTAGACATACTGTGTACCGATTTGCGTGATTTTAGGGCAAAATCTGTAGGAGTAGTGTCCAAAAATGTGTTTGAAAAAATGGGCCTGATGGTGGCGCTATATGGGACAGATTCATGTTGCGTCTCTCTTGGCGCCGCCGTGGCGGACGCGTGGGTACCGGCCCCGGCTCTCCCGGGCGCTCCTAGCCAGAGTTACGGCATTTTATGTGTGCTGCAGTGGCGGGGGTCCTCCACTAGGGGCATCCATTCTGGAGCACCAGGAGTCGGTGGTCCCCAGGAATTCCCCGTGAACAGCCCCGTTTGGGTGGTCATTTTTGCAGTTTTTGGCGGCGGTGGAAGGGGGTCCCTGGGGGTCCCTGGAGCTCCGGGGGTCCCTGGTGGGGTGGAGGTTGTGGATTGGCAGGCAAGGAGTGTGTGTGCAAAGTTTGGCATGGATTGGGGTAACGGTGGCGGAGATATGAGTTGGGGAAAAGTGTGACATGACGGACAGACCGACAGACTGACTGACTGACAGACAGCCGGTGGAGGTTTTGGTAGTAACTGCGACCTGACGGTCGCAAAAACAAAACATACCACTTGTGGGCAAGCAAAAGAGTGCAGCATGTCTATCTAAATGTATAAATAAGTAGCCGAATACATAGAGCATCTACCGGTATCAATAATATCATAGCATTATATCAAATAATATGGAGTGATACGAGGAAATTAGGGAGGTCATAATTGACAGGCAAAATCCCTCAACAGTGATACCCGCAGGCAAATAGTTTTTCATTTGCAGCTGAAAAGGCCAGAACACAGAGAGGAAAAAAAATGCCATGGCGCCCAGAGTGGATTTTTCAGTTAAAACCTTATATACGTTTGAAGGACCATGATAAAGACTCACAACATCTCATACTGCGAGACGTTGTGAGCTTGTAGATCGGCTATTTTGTATTCGACAATTTGGCCAATTTGGTAATAGAAATTGGGAACCACTGTTCTAGGTCATCACCAGTGTTTTGAATTAGGTGCTACTGGAAGCCAGAGAACGAAACGCAGAACGGGGGGAGTCGTGAAAACCATACAAGCCTTTCCTTCCGGCTGAAATGAATTCCACTTTTTCTAGTCTGTGCTCATTTGCCCTTGTGCTTTGTTACTGGCCTGTTGCGCTCATATTGATTCCGGATGGGATATTTAGCATGGAAAGCGGGGTTCTGCGATACACCCAAGATAAATAAGGCTTGCACAGCCGCGAGAGATAAAGTAACCCAGTAGGAGATTAACTACAGTGTGCATGTGCATGATAATACGCGTTTGTTTGCCTGTCCACTTACGTAGAGGTCACGTGGATCACAGTGTGCCATGTCCTGGGGAGAACCTGACACACACACACACACACACACACACACACACACACACACACACACACACACACACACACACACACACACACACACACACACACATGCACACAGTACTACTTTAGTTGAATATTTCCAATTTCCAAAACCTTTTCCTTTACTCCGCTACATATCGGATCTAAATATTGTACTTTTACCAATAGCTTTATTTGAAAACGTAGTTACTTTGTAGATTTTGATCATTATCACAAAACATTAATTAAACTTCAGCCTATACATTTTGGCCATTTGAAAACAGACGATATACAAGCTCACAATGCACATTGTGAGCTTGTAGATCTGCTATTTTCAAAAGATTTTTTATAAATTTGAAAACTTGAAATGGGACATTCTGCATAACAAGTACTTTCTACATACTTCAGACATTAACGGAGTATTTCTGCATTGCAGTAGGCCTATTGATACTTTTACTTAAGTAAAAGAATTAAGTACTTTTCCACCACTGCATATGATATGTGGTGAAGACTTTGAATGAACATAATGAAGGTATTTTGTGAGGTTACAGTGCCCTTACCATTGACCATTGACCACTTACAGTATACTTCGAATCAGTCCAAGTGGACATTTTTGCCAAATATCATGAAATTCATTCAACGTTACTGTATAGATAAGTCTTAAAGGCATACTTCACCCTAGCTCTGGTCCATATAGCGTTAGTGGAGTTCTCCCTAGCGCTATGTTCCTCTACCTACGCCCCGGCTTGGCAAAACCGGAAAGCCCCATTTTTCATTTTGCCCTAGAAATGTATTTTAGGTGTGTGGAAGGGCGGCTCATATTGCGTCAACTAAGTAGAGTAAGCTTTCAACTCCCCACTGATACCTTTGGTTTGGTGAGGGGCGGAACAGTTTTTGCTATTTTCGGACCAGACGACGGTGCTTTCCACTTTTGCCAAGCCAGGGCGAAGGAAGAGGAACATAGCGTTAGGGAGAACTCCACTAACGCTATGGACCAGAGCTAACTTCACCCCTATGAAGGGTTACACCCCGCCACTCCGACATGTCTCCTTTCCGACATGTCTCCATTCCGACACTAACCCTATCTCTAACCCTAACCCTAATCCCTATGGAAGTGTCGCCACTCCGACAATCTTCTTCTTTCGTGTATCATCGGCATTGATTATTGTTTGACGACATTTTATTTCACAAGATTTCTTGTTACTTGTTACTTATAAGAAGTCAATTTCGTAGTGGCGTCGGAATGGAGAGCGACACCCCTATGGATTACTCACTCAATGGAGACTTGAAGTCATGGATATTTTTTTGTTTTTTGTTACATTCCTAAGCCAATAATTTGACGACCAGCAGCGGTTCCCTATGGAGATGCAAAGAGCCTACTCTGTTCCCTATATATGGAGACACACAGAATCTCCTCTAATTATTGGCTTATGAATGCCACAAAAACGAAAAAAGAAGAAGAAAAAAAAGAATTTAAGTCTCCATGGGGTGAGCAATCGAAAGAAAAAGGTCATTTTGGGGGTGAATTATCCCTTTAACACTCCTTCTTTCGCTGGACTGTGTTTAGTTTTAGGAGTAGAAGAAGAAGGAGATTATTAATCAGAGAAGCGGGAGTGTGTGGGGTGTGGGGTGGGGGGGATAAAAACAGAGGTCTGGGGCTGGGTATTTACTGTTCCCCGGGGGATGGGAAATTACTTTGACTGCTTCCCCCAGCAGATGGTCGCTCAGATGGCTCACATAAACACTCGGTTTTACACAACAAAATACAGGATGTGACACAGTACGTCCTCCACTCATGGGATCAGGCTAGACTTGCCAGCTGTATACGTTTGTTATAATCTGCTACTTTAACTGCCTCATTTGGAGTTTTCTGTTAAACATGCACCTTATTTGCATGCGTATCTGTCATCACATCTGCTATTTTAAATGCCTTGACCCACTGTTAATTTCCCTGCGCACCTTACGTATAAATTTCACACTGCCATCTTTCTGTCTGTCTTGTAACTGAAATGATGGAGCTTGTACCACGTAGAATTTCATCCACCTTTTAGCACCTGTAAAACAGTGATGTTCCAATAAATTCTAGTAACAAAGAATGATGATAGATACTTTAACAATGGTCTCTCCGGTTATAACACTACTAGAGTGTACATCACAAACTTGAACCAGTTGTTAGAGAGGCTTGAGTGCGAGGAGGAGGAGGAGCATCTTTTCAGATCCTCTCGACTTGAATCCTCTCCCCTCCTGGGACAAGAACATGTTTTATCCTGTGAGAATAATTCAAAGCATTGGTGGGAAGTAAGTACATTTTACTTAAATACTGTACTTCTAAGTCAAATTTTGCTTTGCTTTACTTTACTTGAGTATTTCTAATACTTTTACTTCTACTTCACTACATGTCGGAGCCAAATATTGGACTACATTTATTTGAAAACTTTAGTTACTGGTTACTTTGCAGATATACATTATAATATTAAAAAAACATACATAAACCACTTTAGCCCTATTTTAAACCTTGAAAATAGTCAATCTACAAGCTCACAGCGCGTTGCGATGCGTTGTGAGCTTGTACGTAGATCAGCTATTTTCAAATATTTTGTACTTTAAAGTACAATTTGATGCGTGTTAACACTTGTTAACACTTTCATACTTTTACTCAAGTACATTTTAAATTCCGGACTTTTACTTGTAACGGAGTATTTCTATATTTCAGTATAGAGCTAGGGTATGCGTGACATCATCATCATACCCAGAAGTTAAGCGGGAACGACTACTGAGTGGCAAAAAAAACCTACCGGTACTTTCTGGCCTTGACAGCCTTCTTGGATCTACAATGAAGAAGAGTCCTATCTGATTCCATTAAACGACAACGTAACATGCGGGTAGTCTGTCCCCGTTATAATGCGCTAGACCCCTGGGAGATGGATTGCTAAGGTGGAGCACCACACATACCATCAGCTCCCAGTACTTGCCGCACCCAAGCCGTACTACTATGTGCAACTTTGATTCTGATTGGTCAATCACTGAAATCAGCAGTGAATATTATTATATCCATATAATGACCGCTCTATAACGGATCGATGGGGGACGCCCAGCGCAACACTTGTGGACCACTTTCAGTTCTGTAAACAAGGAAACACTTATGTTTTGTTTTACCTTTTTAGTCAAATTATTAATTTATTTATTAAGTAGCCATGTAATAAGTGGCATAACGTCTTGCTCAGCGGTCATTATCGAGTGATGATGGTTACAGACTTGAAGGGTCAATTTAGACCCCCTAAAGGAACCCACAGAGTACCTGAAATCCACTTTGAGAACCACTGGTCATTTCCACCCGGTTGCATTGACTTTGGAAGTCAAATCTGGATAGGGAAATCTCTTGCCAATACGAACAGCATCTAAAGGTGACAACCTTGCTGCACCACCATGCCTTGTTAATGCAGCACTTGTAATATTCAAGGTCAGCTTTTGTCACGCAAGGATGCCTTCAGGCTGATATGGCACCTCTGCTCCACGTTGGTGCAATGTCTGTATGTTATCGCTTGATAATGACTGCTGAGCAAGACGTTATCCCTTACTTAAACTCACTTTGCCACTCAATTTGACACTCGATTTGCCATTCGCTTTATGCATGCGCATACCCTCTACTTTTACTTACTTGAGTGAAATATGTGAGTATTTTTTTTCCACCACATGATTCAAAGCCAGCACCATCTGCAGCTGCCAATGTCTAAGGCCTATGCAGCTGTAAGCCTGGATAACAAAGGACTCGTACAGTACAAAGTTGTCATTATCTGTCTCACTCTCAGTTAACTCTATTCGGAATGTCGGATGGAAGCTCCCGCTGAAACTACTGAGACTTACACAGTAGCTGTCAATCTTGGATGCCAAGAACCCCGGTGCTCCTTCAGTGTGTCTGCTCGATACATTGATAGTAATGACGTTTTCGCTTTCCGCGTGTCATTCGATGATTCATAGTACCTGCAGCACCAAGCTAATAAATGTCACAATATTTATGGACCCAGCAGCGTCGAACAATTAATCTCCATAGGTTGTCTCATGCACACAAATCATTTCTAAATATCGTCATTGTCGGGCAGAAACCTTGTATCTCCAAGTTTCAAATGTGTATGTTCTTTCGCAAAGTAAAGCCCTGCTTCATCGTACAAGGCCGTTGCACAAAAGTACCGTGAGGCGTTGTGTGCTTGTAGATCTGCTATTTTGACTATTTTAAATATTTGTTTAAAGGATAAATACAAAACAAACGGTTTTGGACATACAAGGTTCCCACCAGACAACGATGATATGCCATGATCTATGCTCTGCTCGGCACTTGGAACGGCGATTCACTCACGGACACCATTTCAAAGGCTATAGCTTTTTGAAACCATTTCTTCTTCCTTTTTTTATATAACATTGTGTAGGATACATTGAGGCAAATGTGGTACAACGGGGGGAAAAACAATGTAGTGAGAAGCACGACCTATAGTGACCACTTGACACGGATGGCTACCATGTTAAGTGGTCAGTGGGTGAGCCACATACATTTTCAGAGCATGTTTATGTTAATGCTCAATGCAGCTTAGATCAGTGGAACTGATTAACGTATTATTATCTACTTTAAGTTCTTATTTATTGGTATCACGGTTATATTATTTTTTTTTACGTTTTAAAATATTAATGTTATATTTTCATTCATTTGAATCTAATTAGCCTTTTGCCAATTATCTGGGGGCCCACTTGCAATACCCTCTTGGCCCACACAGGTTTGGAATCACTATAGCAATTGTTGGTATTGACTTTAAGCACAGAGTTGAAGGGCCCCTCAACATTTCTATACATTTAGTCGATAACATTTGATAATATTTATCCCAAACGCTTGAATATGGGGCAATTCAAGAAACAATAGATAAAACTGTTAACTCTCCTACTGCCAGATTATTTATTTATTTATTGGGTCTGGCGCCATCAAAAAGCGGCTTACCTTGGCGACGTTATAGTAGATAGACAGACAGACATTTATTTTTATTTTTTTATTTTTTTTGGTTGTGCAATAGTGCACTTTGGTCTGCCAGGCAGCAGAGGGCGGCGTCATGCGAGAATGAATGTGAATTTGCCTGTTATGTGTTGAAGAAGAAGAAGACCAGTCACTGGCCATAGAGCCTTACAGCCGGAGGAAATCAACAAGGAAGTGAATTGTTCTCCGTTGATCTAACGCATAATGGATTTTTTACACCATCACCGCGGAAAATGTGTTTACAGTAGACGGCCGCGCGACCCCTCATCAGCTTACAGTCATCAGACGAACGAACCGAACGAGCGCCGTATTGGCATCGAGGTTCTGTAAAAAATGGGGCGAACGTTAACGTTCAAAGCGTGGGAAGAGTTAATTACGTTTTTTTTTGTTTGTTTGCTTTTTTGTGACCACATTTTTATTATTCATTTTTCATTTTACATCGACAGCAGCCCCCTTTACACAACATCTTTGGGGCAATATAGACAGATAGGGCATTCATTTCGAGCATATGCAGATAACAAATGCTGAAAAAAAAGAAGAAAATACATCCACAAATCACTCGCCTGCCACGTGTATCTCTTCCTTTAATTACGTATTTGTTTCAATTAAAATATCCATTCATGGATTCATGGTTGCATCCATAAATTCATGGAAATGTTTAATTTATTAACATTCTAATTTGAGTTATTTTATCTTTTAATTAATGTTAATTATGAAGTTATTAATCAGCATAGGCTGGAAAAGTGAATACTGCTCTCTTGTTTGATCTTGGTTTGTGTAGTTTTCTAAGTCATGGGAATTTTTTTTTTTTTTTTTTAATTTTTTTTTTGTCACGTTGCATTCTTCTCTCACAGTACTCCCACACTTATGGGAGCGCTTTAAATAAATAGATCAATAAATAAAAAAATAAAAATGAAATTAGACAGCTGCTATTCGGGGGACATCTTCTGAGAACTCGCCACGCGGCTCAGACGTAGACGAGGTAGCGAGATGAAGGTCCTTGTGCTCATTAGGGTGCTCGTTGGGAGAACTCCAAGATCGATGTGACCTCGCTCGTCATGTCTTGGTGTTTGTGTGAAAATGTTGTTGCTATCGGGCAGAAACCTCTTATCTCCATATTCCAACTTTTCGTGTTTTGTTTTTCGGAAACGAACGCCCTAGCCTCGATCATACTACAGCGTCACACAAAATCGCCAAAAGCTGCAGAATGAGCAGATCCACAAGCTCGAAACGCTGCGTGTAGTGGCGTGTTTTGAGCTTGTCGATCTGCTTCTTTTGCAGCTTTTCAACAAGTGGTGGGAAAAGTACCCAAATGTTTTACTTAAGTAAAAGTATCAATACTGCAATATAGAAATACTCTGTTAGGGCACGGTCACACCAAAGTACCTATGAGAGTGGATTCCCCATTCCGCCAATGTATTTCAATGGGAATGGAGCGGTTTCATGCCATTTTTAATCAAATTATTGTCTTAGAAATGTGTCAAAAAACTAAAAAGTGTATTGAACTCAAGTCTCCATGGCATAAGTAATCAATATGAAAAAAAAAAAAAAAGTGTGAATGTCAGCCTCTGTGGAGGGTATTTATATTCAAATATCCTGGTCAATGTCATTGTAATACTAAACAATAGGATCCAATGGTGATGTTTAGGTGAAAAAAGAACAGGAAAACAAATTATTTAAACTCTTTTTTTTTCTTCTTTTTTTTTATTATAAAAATGATAAAATATAAATGTAGCCAAAAAGCTACAGTGGGCCTTGCAGGGTTGTTAAGTAGCCTACAGTAGTAAGTAAATGTACTTCATTAATACTTTACACCACTGCTTTTCAATTAGAGTCCTGGAAAAGTTACAGTTTTGTACATAGGTTTCCACCCGACAGAGACGACTCTATGCAAGATTGATCTGTCAGTGATGTACTGTACATTGTACAGTGTGTGTGTGTGTGTGTGTGTGCGCGTGTGTGTGTGCGCGTGCGTGCGTGCGTGTGTGTGTGTGTGTGTGAGAATACACTATTACTCTGTTAACTCCATCACCATCATAACGATACCACAGGGACCAACTCGCTCCCACACATGTAGTTAATTCATACACACGGAACAGTGGGAAAAGTAGACGCGATGTCCTTGTCCTTCCATCTGTCACTCATCCTCTCTTAACAAAAGCAATAATAAACAGTATATACAGTACAAGTTGTTATACGGCTTGAATATTGGCCAATTATGTTATGCAAAGCAGTCACAATCCAGTATTGAAACATTCGACATTGAAACAACAACTGTCTGTCTGTGTGTGTGTGTGTGTGTGTGTGTGTGTGTGTGTGTGTGTGTGTGTGTGTGTGTGTGTGTGTGTGTGTGTGTGTGTGTGTGTGTGTGTGTGTGTGCGTGCGTGCGTGTGTGCGTGTGCGCGTGCGCGTGTGTGCGTGTGTGTGTTGGTTCAACATCAAAGCGGTGTCTGCAGCCCATGTATCCTCAAGGCTGTTGCTTTACAAGCTGAGAACCGCCCACACACACACACACACACACACACACACACACACACACACACACACACACACACACACACACACACACACACGCACACAGGGACAGGGACAGCAGGACAATAGTAACACACACACACACACGCACGCACGCACGCACGCACGCACGCACGCACGCACGCACGCACGCGCGCGCGCGCACGCGCAACCTTCAGCCGCCCACACGTCAGAACCTCACTGTCCATTCTTTCTGAGCTGACAGAGATAGAGAGAAGAGAGGGGGGGTTTGGGGAGGGAGAGAAAGATAAATGCACTCCGGGATAATGAAAGGTTATCTGTCTGCCAGCTGAGGTCAAAGGCCTTTTTCTTTATTTTACTAATAATACACAAGCAACAAGTCTATAAAATCTTTCTGGCCTTTTATTTTTGCAGCAGCAGCAGCAGCGGCATTCTTGTTAAAGTCGACCCAAACACCATCACGAGTTCTGCATGAAGTCGTGTGCATTAAAGTTCTCAGTCGCCACGACTGATTTCATTATTTGGATTCCGTAGAAGCCAACGTGTAAATGGTGCATTTGTGCTCTTTACATAGATTGTGCATTACATTCACCCACACATTCATACACCGATGGCAGAGGAAACCATGCAAGGCACCAACCTGCTCACCAGGAGCAACTAGGGGTTCAAAGTCTTGCTCAAGGACTCTTCGGCATGTGGACAGGAGGATCCGGGATTTGAACCTCCGACCCGCGATCATTGGCCAACCTGCTACCTCCTGAGCCACAGCCGCCCCCCTCGTTTTCTATGAAAGCATAGATAAAAAAAAAAAAATAGCCAAGCTTTCTTTTAAAGATTACAGATTACAGTCAAACTACCAATGGTGTTAGATTTTTCATAAAAGCAAAGGTTAAAGCCAGTGTCTGTGTCTATGATTTCTTCACCCTTCACAGGAACAATATTACTAAAACATCATAATTCTACATACAGTATGTTAATTTAAATGTCTCATTATTCTAACTTTTGGTGTGTTTTTTTTTTAGTAAATGAATGCCCTATTACTTGATAACTAGAAGCTCGGCCGGCCGAAGGGCGGCCGAGCGTCTAGTCGGCGCCCTGGCCAACTCGGGAATAATGTAAATAGGGGATGAATGCCCCGCCCTTTAATGCAAACCCCATTATACCTGTTGTCATAGGATCTGTTTTGACCATCTGTTTGCGTGTGTCCATTTATGCCTATATATGGGGATATCTGTCTGTCTACGTCCATTTTATGTCCATATATGGAGATCGCTGTAGGACCCGTTTTGACCATCTGTTTGCCTGTGTCCATTTATGCCCATATATGGAGTTATCTGTCTGTCTGCGTCCATTTTATGCCCATATATGGAGATCTCTGTAGGACCTGTATTGACCATCTGTTTGCCTGTGTCCATTTATGCTCATATATGGAGATATCTGTATCTGTCTGTCTGCATCCATTTCATGCCCATATATGGAGATCTCTGTATCTGTTTTTCTGTGTCCCTTTATGCCCATTATGGAGATCTCTGTATCTGTCTGTGCCTCCGACTGTGTTGCAGACATAGTGCTGGTTCCCCCTTTAATGCAAACCCCATTATACCTGTTGTCATAGGACCCGTTTTAGCCATCTGTTTACCTGTGTCCATTTATGCCCATATATGGAGATATCTGTATCTGTCTTTTTGCATCCATTTTATGCCCATATCGGATCGAGGCCAGGCACTGCACTACCTGCTGCGGCGGGGAACGCGCGTGCCGAATTTGAAATAGGGAATGAATGCCCCACCCTTTAATGCAAACCCCATTATAGGCCTACCTGTTGTCATAAGAGCCGTTTTGACCATATGTTTGCCTGTGTCCTTTTATGCCCATATAGGAACATCAGAATACGTAACCATAGCATTTTTTGTTGACTCATGTGGCGTACGTGATCTCAGATGTGATGTCACAATGAGTCAGCGCTTGCGCCGATTTCCTCCGGAACATCCTGATGTCAACAATCAGCTCCGCATAAGGAGATTCCGAACGTTTTGCGCCGGTTTCGGTGATGTCAACAATCAGCTCCGCATAAGGAGATTCCGAACGTTTTGCGCCGGTTTCGGAAAACCGCTAGTCGGGTCGGGTCGAGGCCCGGCACTGCACTCCGTGCCGCGGCGGGGAACGCGCGTGCCGAATCTGAAGCCCATGGGACGAACGGTTCTCGAGATACGCGGATTACAAACAGACAGAGACTTCTCGCATTTATAGATAGATACTACAGCGTCACACAAAAGTACCAAAAGTAGCAAAACGTGGCACAAAGCGACACGCTTTTGCTCGTTTAGCTGTTTGAATTTGAATCCTGAAAAGTAACAGTTTTGGACATATGAGGTTTCCCCGTCAGAAACAATATAGCTAGCAATAATAGCCTACATCCTGTAGGCGTGATCCATTGCATAACAATCTGTTTAACAAATAAATAATGTGGGATGTTTGTTTTGCACTTTTAACCTCGCTAGCAGCAGGTCTCTTAAGGCCTTATTTATACTTCTACTTAAATCTGTTGTTTTCGGTGAAAACGGAAAAATGGAGTGGACCAGAAAATGGAGTGGGCCAAGTGTGTGTAGACGCCCTGGGGACTCCGGTCAGTGAAACACAGAGTTTAAGAGGTCCAAAACACAGTTAGAAACAGAAAATACCGAAGGAGAAAAAGGGTGACCCCCAAGTGTTGTCTATACTGTACATGCTGCTGCAAGGATGACCCCTACATATTTTGGTGACCCAATGGCCGTTTCTCTAGTGCCACCCAAACACCATCCAACTTTCCAGTTGGATGTAAGGACCAGCATGGACTGTATAGGTGCTGATAACAGGACTTTTGGACTAGACTAGGCTAGAATAGTTATGTAATAGAAGGAATTGCATATGCTTGAATTCTTGAGAAAAGAGGTGGATAAGAAAGAGTGAGAGAGAGACACACACACACACACACACACACACACACACACACACACACACACACACACACACACACACACACACACACACACACACACACACACACAGAGACACAGAGACACGGGTAGAGATGTGAGAGGGCTGTGGTGACAGAGAGAGAGAGAGAGAGAGAGAGAGAGAGAGAGGGGGGGGGGGGAGAGAGAGAGAGAGAGAGAGATAGATAGATAGATAGATAGATACCTTTATTATCCCAAGGGGGAAAATCAGTTGTCCAGTTGTAGCACAGCAGTATACAGTTATTTACAAAGTTACAGAGAAGTAGGAAAAGATAGAAAAGAGTAAAAAACAAGAGTACAACCACCAAAGTACCAAAAAAGAGAAGGTGCATCAATAGAGGGGGCGAATTAAATATAAGTATATATACATTAAGTGTCTTACAAAAAAGAGACCAAAGCAGTCAATGCTAGTTAGTGCAACGAGTATCTCACTGTCATTGTTAAAAAGACAAATACTCAGAAACTACCAACACAACCTAATAGTGCAATGTCGAAAAACAGTGCGAAAAAAAACCCAACAGAAACAGCTCAGAGCAGAAGAAACTAGGCAGCGTGTCACCGCAAGACGCACAGAGAGAGAGAGAGAGAGAGGGGGGGGGGGGGGGGGGGGAGAGATGCTATCAGGGTGTGTCCTGGGGGTCTAGCTGGTCTCTAATTTGATCTGTCTCATTACTCCACTCAGGGGACTCATTGCGACCAGAGGTCGCAGTTTACCATGAGAAACATCACAGCTTGTCCGTGTCCGCGTAGAGGTGTACACGTGTCTATGGGTTTGCCGCTCTGACATCATGCGCTGATGTCACTGTGATGTCAGGCGAACCACTCTACCAGAATGGGTTTGCTGCTCTGATATCACGCTCTGGCTTCACTGTGATGTCACACTAACAGAATCCCTTTTATGCCCATATATGGAGTTCCCTGATGTCATCAATATTAATGATGCCCTGTTAGAGAGATCCCTGTGTGATGCCAGGGGGAACAAATCCCTTTTATGCCCATATATGGAGATCCCTGATGTCCACATCCCTACATCTGTGATGCCAGGGGAACAAATCCCTTTTATGCCCATATATGGAGATCACTGATATCCACATCACTGTGGCGCGACCTCTCCCTGAGGCGTCTTACTAGTAAAGAACAGGCTCACAGATCCTATCTCTTCCTCTACTGCACATCTCTCATCTTTCCTTCTTGGTACCCCCCAATCTCTCTCTGTCTACCTCTCCCTACGCCCTTACCCTCATCCCTCTTTCCTTCATCTGTCCCCTGCTCTTGCTTCGTTCCATCTTTCGTTCCGTGGCATTATAGATATTGGACTGCTGCTGTGATCCACACTGTTCTATTCTATACAACTGTCCTGCAGGCTGATACAATATCTGACTAATACAATATTCAGTCAATCAATCAATTCCGATTCACACTGCTTTATTGTATCATATTCTAATTCACACAGCCTTATTCTATTCTTCTGTCCTATTCTAGAGGGAGTGACCATGATCTGGTCCCAGGCACATTTTGAGAAGACATGGGACAACTCAGCTACTCTCCCACCAAAATGTGGAATGCCCCGACATCAATAAAGGATGTGAATCACTGGTTTCTTTCAAAACCGGCCTGAAAAAACATCCATCAGGAGACCAAGGGGAGATAAATGTAAATTCCCATCTAAACGAGGTGCCATTCACTGCCGACGTCTTTTCTCTTTTGTACATAGTGTTTGTATTTGTTGATGATGGGTATCATTGTGTACACTTTTATGGATATAATACATAGGACCCCAATGAAAACAAGTCCCCAGGGCTTTTTTGTGTTATCCTTTTAGCCTCAATGTCTGACTGTAACACTTAGGGCTGTATTTTGATTGTCTTAAGTACCAGCTCTTATGCCTTAACTTAAAGGCCTGTCCATACTGCCTCCGACCACCAGACCTTTCGTCGGAAAGGTCCGGTTCAACTACAAAATGACGTCACTCGCATCTTCTGAAAAGCATTACCCCGAATTAGAGTTCGGAAAGCTGCACATCGGAAAGTCGGAACTCTCAGACAAATGGTTTGGTGGTTGGAGGCATAAGAGCTGGTAAGACAATCAAAATACAGCCCATAATGTTTACGTTCCTGACTAATAAAGTATTCCATCAATCCTGATTCATATGATGGGCCTATTCTGTTTCACACTGCTCTGTTCTATTTGGACTCACACAGCTCTATTCTATTCTATTCTATTCTATTCTATTCTATTTCATTTAATTTCCATCCCTTCGTATTTAGAGACCTGCATATCTCAAGATTCACAGCTGTGTGTGTGTGTGTGTGTGTGTGTGTGTGTGTGTGTGTGTGTGTGTGTGTGTGTGTGTGTGTGTGTGTGTGTGTGTGTGTGTGTGTGTGTGTGTGTGTGTGTGTGTGTGTGTGTGTGTGTGTGTGTGTGTGTGTGTGCGCGCGTGCGCGCTCTCTCATGAAACCAGGTCAGTGATGACATCATAGTTTTGATTGGGCTAATCAAGTGTCTGGTGGAGGGACACACACACACACACACACACACACACACACACACACACACGTGCGCAACCACACACACACACACACACACACACACAACCACACGCAGACACGTGAGAAGAGGGAGATTTAGTGAGGATTTGGAGAGTGCGTTTCTCAGATAGGAGGTAGTCCCATCAGGAGATTACCCCTCCACACACACACACACACACACACACACACACACACACACACACACACACACACACACACACACACACACACACACAGAGACACAGAGACACGGGTAGAGATGTGAGAGGGCTGTGGTGACAGAGAGAGAGAGAGAGAGAGAGAGAGAGAGAGAGAGGGGGGGGGGGAGAGAGAGAGAGAGAGAGAGATAGATAGATAGATAGATAGATACCTTTATTATCCCAAGGGGGAAAATCAGTTGTCCAGTTGTAGCACAGCAGTATACAGTTATTTACAAAGTTACAGAGAAGTAGGAAAAGATAGAAAAGAGTAAAAAACAAGAGTACAACCACCAAAGTACCAAAAAAGAGAAGGTGCATCAATAGAGGGGGCGAATTAAATATAAGTATATATACATTAAGTGTCTTACAAAAAAGAGACCAAAGCAGTCAATGCTAGTTAGTGCAACGAGTATCTCACTGTCATTGTTAAAAAGACAAATACTCAGAAACTACCAACACAACCTAATAGTGCAATGTCGAAAAACAGTGCGAAAAAAAACCCAACAGAAACAGCTCAGAGCAGAAGAAACTAGGCAGCGTGTCACCGCAAGACGCACAGAGAGAGAGAGAGAGAGAGGGGGGGGGGGGGGGGGGGAGAGATGCTATCAGGGTGTGTCCTGGGGGTCTAGCTGGTCTCTAATTTGATCTGTCTCATTACTCCACTCAGGGGACTCATTGCGACCAGAGGTCGCAGTTTACCATGAGAAACATCACAGCTTGTCCGTGTCCGCGTAGAGGTGTACACGTGTCTATGGGTTTGCCGCTCTGACATCATGCGCTGATGTCACTGTGATGTCAGGCGAACCACTCTACCAGAATGGGTTTGCTGCTCTGATATCACGCTCTGGCTTCACTGTGATGTCACACTAACAGAATCCCTTTTATGCCCATATATGGAGTTCCCTGATGTCATCAATATTAATGATGCCCTGTTAGAGAGATCCCTGTGTGATGCCAGGGGGAACAAATCCCTTTTATGCCCATATATGGAGATCCCTGATGTCCACATCCCTACATCTGTGATGCCAGGGGAACAAATCCCTTTTATGCCCATATATGGAGATCACTGATATCCACATCACTGTGGCGCGACCTCTCCCTGAGGCGTCTTACTAGTAAAGAACAGGCTCACAGATCCTATCTCTTCCTCTACTGCACATCTCTCATCTTTCCTTCTTGGTACCCCCCAATCTCTCTCTGTCTACCTCTCCCTACGCCCTTACCCTCATCCCTCTTTCCTTCATCTGTCCCCTGCTCTTGCTTCGTTCCATCTTTCGTTCCGTGGCATTATAGATATTGGACTGCTGCTGTGATCCACACTGTTCTATTCTATACAACTGTCCTGCAGGCTGATACAATATCTGACTAATACAATATTCAGTCAATCAATCAATTCCGATTCACACTGCTTTATTGTATCATATTCTAATTCACACAGCCTTATTCTATTCTTCTGTCCTATTCTAGAGGGAGTGACCATGATCTGGTCCCAGGCACATTTTGAGAAGACATGGGACAACTCAGCTACTCTCCCACCAAAATGTGGAATGCCCCGACATCAATAAAGGATGTGAATCACTGGTTTCTTTCAAAACCGGCCTGAAAAAACATCCATCAGGAGACCAAGGGGAGATAAATGTAAATTCCCATCTAAACGAGGTGCCATTCACTGCCGACGTCTTTTCTCTTTTGTACATAGTGTTTGTATTTGTTGATGATGGGTATCATTGTGTACACTTTTATGGATATAATACATAGGACCCCAATGAAAACAAGTCCCCAGGGCTTTTTTGTGTTATCCTTTTAGCCTCAATGTCTGACTGTAACACTTAGGGCTGTATTTTGATTGTCTTAAGTACCAGCTCTTATGCCTTAACTTAAAGGCCTGTCCATACTGCCTCCGACCACCAGACCTTTCGTCGGAAAGGTCCGGTTCAACTACAAAATGACGTCACTCGCATCTTCTGAAAAGCATTACCCCGAATTAGAGTTCGGAAAGCTGCACATCGGAAAGTCGGAACTCTCAGACAAATGGTTTGGTGGTTGGAGGCATAAGAGCTGGTAAGACAATCAAAATACAGCCCATAATGTTTACGTTCCTGACTAATAAAGTATTCCATCAATCCTGATTCATATGATGGGCCTATTCTGTTTCACACTGCTCTGTTCTATTTGGACTCACACAGCTCTATTCTATTCTATTCTATTCTATTCTATTCTATTCTATTCTATTTCATTTAATTTCCATCCCTTCGTATTTAGAGACCTGCATATCTCAAGATTCACAGCTGTGTGTGTGTGTGTGTGTGTGTGTGTGTGTGTGTGTGTGTGTGTGTGTGTGTGTGTGTGTGTGTGTGTGTGTGTGTGTGTGTGTGTGTGTGTGTGTGTGTGTGTGTGTGTGTGTGTGTGTGTGTGTGTGTGTGTGTGTGTGTGTGTGTGTGTGTGTGTGTGTGCGCGCGTGCGCGCTCTCTCATGAAACCAGGTCAGTGATGACATCATAGTTTTGATTGGGCTAATCAAGTGTCTGGTGGAGGGACACACACACACACACACACACACACACACACACACACACACACGTGCGCAACCACACACACACACACACACACACACAACCACACGCAGACACGTGAGAAGAGGGAGATTTAGTGAGGATTTGGAGAGTGCGTTTCTCAGATAGGAGGTAGTCCCATCAGGAGATTACCCCTCCACACACACACACACACACACACACACACACACACACACACACACACACACACACACACACACACACACACACACGTCCTCCAAAACAGCTGGACAAGTTTCAAACTGGCCATGTAGGTTTGTGTGTCGGTTGGAGCGGGACACATGCCAACTGACGGACCCAGCTGTGTGTGTCCTGATAACCTCCCTGCTGTACCTGAACCCCACTCACAACGGGACTCTACTAACCACCATAATCCCACATCAAAAACAAAGAGGTCATTTGCAGACAATATACCCATTAAGACCTGGAGCCACTTTAACCATTAATTTATGCTTCTACTATAAAAATTGCAGATATACAAGCTCACAGCTCGGCACCGAGTGATTGAAGATTGATTGAAGAATGTATTAGAAGGTTGCATACGACAAAGTACAGTTTAATGACAGTACAAATCACTGGTACAAGGTCAACTAAAAGGAGACCTGTTGTATATTTGTAATATACACACACTTTATTTATACTGTATATTATGCCTCACTCATCTGATCATTACAGGTTCAAGTTAGAAGCAAAGCACACACTTAACCAGTACAAGGCCAGGTACATGCAGATAAGTACAGATGGTAAACACACTCATGTTGAACTACAAATTATCAGCCCTGGACACACACAGCATCTATACATAGCCATATCCAGCCCTTGGCAGATGGATTCTCTCCCATCCTACAGGAACATGGTCTCAAACATGCACGTCACATGCACGAGAGCCAGTTCACCTTGAACCCTCAGAGCCATCCCCCCTCTCACCATTTCCTTCTTATCTTATCCATTTGTCTCCCATTCCTACATCTCCTTCCCTTCATCCCTTCATTCTCGACTTTCTTCAATAAACTGTTTCAAACTTTGTCAGAGCCTCTGCGTCCAGTCCTTCACACCCCTGAAGATACAACAGATCCTAGTAAGCTTTTCGGCTTATTTTTACAGGGACCACTTTATGTATCTCATATAACATTGAAAGATAGACATATATAACACAGTACTTTGCACAGGCAATTATCAATAATAAAAGGGGAAAAAGCTGTCATAAAGAAGAAAGAAATAAAAACAAGGGAAAAAGAAAAAATAGTAGGCCTAATAAAGATAAATAAGAGATCTGTACAACGGAAAAGGGGAGGTAGGTACGGTCAAGTAAGGTCATTATATATTTTACATGCATAGATTATCAAGTACTCCACGTACTTGACAGCAACATATAAACAACACCATAATAAAACAAAACATTTAAAAACTTTGCCCATCCAGCTGAGGCAGAGGACGGCAATAACCAACGGCAAGGGGGGACTGCATGTGCTGCATGCGGAATTCCCGGGAGGATGTGTACCAACAACCACCCACGGCCACAGGCCATGGAACACCTGTCACAACACTCACAATGAATCTCCAAAACAAAAGTGAATTTTGGTTTCACTTTGCTTAAAGGGGTGGTGACATCCAAAAATAAATTTTGAGTTTTTTATGCTTTTTTTAATGTTTCCTGGCCTCAATTACACCAAAAAAACACCAACTTTTAACTTGCAGTCGTTCCCCTGTTATCTGTGTTTTTTTGACGATTTCTGCATAATGAGGCTCTGATGCTCTGATCATTGGCTCTCGGACAGTGTCGTCACTAGCAGTTAGTGCACCCCCCCCCCCCCTCCTCCTCCTGGGCTCTACTCTCTCCCTGTCTGTATTTCTCCACAAGTTTTGAGGAAGTAATCTCTACATTATATTGTCCTTTAATTGTAAATATGGGCATATAAAATACATGTGTCCATTCAAATATCTTATTTACATCAATATCCTTCATATCAAGTAGTCAGTTTATGCTTTTGTGAAATAGTGAAAATCGCTATGTATCGCTATGTATTTTCCGCCCTGGCTGGGTCCTTGGACAGCGCCTCCCTCCTCATTACCGAGGCCGAGGACAGCGCTCTGCTCCTGGGGCAGCAGAGCTCCGTGGAGCAGCCGACTATAACTCCACGCTGCCCTGTCCTCCCTCCACACACACAGGCACGGCGACTCGGAGAGCAGACAGTAAAACGCTATGATAACACAAGCAATAGGTGGTTCTCTAAACGGAGGCATTTAGACAAAATATGTTACTATAATAACTACAGAAGGACCGTGAAGTGTTTCTGCAGCGCAGAGCAGAGCTATTGAAACGTTACCGCGTACGGTCTAAATTGAACTCCGCGGGGGTACAGATGTAACCACAGAGATCCGGTAACGTCGGTCCCGGGGAAGAAAAAAACACTTGCGACGAGTCTCTATGCTGTTTGTGTGTGCCTCGTCAGGGCTCAGCTCAGCCTCTGTGTGTCAGTGTGTGTGTGTGTGTGTGTGTGTGTGTGTGTGTGTGTGTGTGTGTGTGTCACAGTGTGTCTTGTAGTCTACCAAAGCAAAGCAGCGAAACACATGCATCACGTCTGCGAGCATGCATCTCTCGGTCATTGTGTTGGAGCTGGGCGGACCTCTGTGTGTGTGTGTGTGTGTGTGTGTGTGTGTGTGTGTGTGTGTGTGTGTGTGTGTGTGTGTGTGTGTGTGTGTGTGTGTGTGTGTGTGTGTGTGTGTGTGTGTGTGTGTGTGTGTGTGAGCGTGCGTGCGTGTGCGTGTGTGTGGCCAGTGGCCACTTTGGGTACCAGTTTGAGAACTGCTGGCCTAGGCTATAAGGGCTGAAGTGAGTGATTTGTATTAATAATCCAAATCCAAATGATTGTAGTGGAGAGATAAAGTGCATTTGCCTCTGAGATGTAGTGGAATAGAAGTATAAGAATTGAAAATTGGAAATACTCAAGTAAAGTACAAATATTCAAAATTGTACTCAAGCTATACTAATATCTGTTAGAATGAGTGGGAGAGAGAGGCTCCCCTGGTGGTGATTATAGAGTATTTCAGGTGACAGACCGTTTTTCATGACACCTAAACAGAGAGAGAGACCATGGCTCCATGAAGTGGATTTTCAAGTTTAAACATTTTAAAACATGTTTTTAGGACCAGGGCAAAGACTTTTATGATTGGTAAAAACAGAATGTCATTTGACCTTTAATGCCGAAAAATTATACATTGTAAATCGTGTCCTTAGTAACTGACAGCTTGAAATCAAATCAAAGCAGATTTTTCCAATTAACTGCAGTTGTGTTCGGCTGTCATACAAAAAGTGACACCTCATTTACTGTATTTATTTTCCTGCTTGCACCATTGATGGACACCAAGAGTTCCTAACTAGGGTACAGTGGTGGACAGTAACGAAGTACATTACACTCTAAAAACTGCTGGGTCAAAAACAACTCAACTTGAGTTATTTTTGATCCAACTCACGGGTCAAATAGGGACCAATGCCCAGTTTGGTTATTTTAACGCAAGAAATTTGGTTATGAATGTTGACCCATAATTTGGGTCAAATAAATAACCAAATTATTTGTTTAAAATGACCCAAGATTGTAGTCAATACAACTCAAGTTTTGGGTTGAGTGGGCTAAATGAATACAACCTACATACCGGTATGCATAGTCTGGAGAATGACAATATTAACTGACATTAACATAGATCAGAAATGTTTCAGGGTTTCTTCTCAGATGATTTGTTCAAAGTTTAGTAATTTCAACATAAAAGCGCATAATTATGTATATATGCAACAATGTTGATACTACTATAATCAGAATAGTTTTGAGAAGATAAACAATATAATCTCACATGTACCATGAGTTCTTCTCTTTCAGACTAGCTGGGGGAGGGAGCTCAACCCTAACCTAACAGCCAAGCACTTACGGTTAGGGTTTAGGCTCAAATATTGACAATTCAAATTCAGACATATGACAGTCAGCTTGCAGAGACAGACACATGGATATGACATATTTCGCATTTTTAGCTCCCAATAGCTTAGAAAATGTCTCTGGAAACCTAGACAAATGCTTTTCCCAGCATGCTTTGCAAACAGGTTTATGGTGCCTGTCCCCTGATTGGCCCAAAGCTAGACCACTGACCCAAGTATATGGGTTACCACTAACCCCCAAAACGGGTCACCCCCAGATAAATACAAGTGGGTTTGGCTGCAGACCGCAGCAGATTAGGGGCGGATTGTGTGAGGGATGCTATTGGATAGTATGTTAGGGGGCGGATTGTGTGAGGGATGCTATTGGATAGTATGAGAATGACTCAATCCGCCCCCTGGAATCTCAATCCACCCCCTATGACGTTGCACGGACGGGGCACCCTCCTGATGGAGGAAGTTCCCACTTTGCTCTGGAGAGTTTTTCAAAGGAGGGAGGGGGGGAGAGAGCCAGGGAGCCTGGAGCTCGGAGCTCCAGGGCCCAGGGGCCGGCCCCTCGCCGCTCGAGGCCGACCTGGGGGGCACTCTCGGTGGGGCAGGCCGGCGACGGCGCTGCCCCCCCGGCCCTGGAGCTCCGGAGGTGGTCGAGTATGCTGGTGCTGGGCGGAAAGTGGCCCAGATGGGTGTCTCTACTCGGGTTTGGGATGCAAAAGGTGGTCCCTGGTTCTCTGGAGGTCCCGGGGACCCCCTGAGCTTGTCTCCCCTGCCCCTGCCTTTTAGTGTTAGTCAGTGCTTAAAGTGGGCACTGAGCCAGGGAGCCTGGAGCTCGGAGCTCCAGAGCACCAGGGCCGACCCTCCACACCCTCTAGGCCGACTAGGGGCTCCCTCCTCGGCCACACCCAGCGCCGGCCTCTATACCAGCAAGCTCCATGGGGACCTGTGGATATTCTGGACTTAGAAAAAATCTCGCATCTATAGCAGATACCCAAGCTCGCCAAACGCTTTAGGCTCCTATTCAACCGCCCTTTGGGCCTCGCGCTCGAGCCTGGTACCGTCGGAACCGGCTCGCCGCCCCGCACACGATGGTGCCATCGCGGACCCCCGCGGACCCCCAGGGCCGGCGCCAGGCCCCGAAAACCGGGCCTGGCGACCTCCAGGGACCACCGGGGACCACCAGCGGCGGTCCCCGGTGGTCCCTGGCGGGCCTCCGAGCACCGCCGCCCGGGGACCCCCTCCAGGGACCCCCCGGGCCCACCAGCCGTTTTTCTTCTAAGTCCAGCAGGACTCTGAAACATTTCCCTCACAAGCCGTTTTTCTTCTAAGTCCAGCAGGACTCAGAAGAAAAACGGCTTATCAGTTTTTCTTCTAAGTCCAGCAGGACTCTGAAACATTTCCCTCACCAGACTTCCGCCCCGTCCGTGCAACGTCATAGGGGGTGGATTGAGATTCCAGGGGGCGGATTGAGTCATTCTCATACTATCCAATAGCATCCCTCACACAATCCGCCCCCCTAATCTGTGGTCTGCAGCCAGACATGTCTCGATAAATATGACCTAACTCGAACAACCCTGGAATTGGGTCAAAATAATATCCCAATAACTCAAGGAAGGGTTGTGGCTCTAAGAAATGACCCCGAAATTTGACCCAACACAAATGACCCATGATTTGGGTCAAGAAATGACCCATGAGTTTTTAGTGTGTAGCCTACTTGAGTACTGTACTACAATTTTGATGTACTTAACTTACTTGTATTTTTGGGATACTTATACCTTTCACTCCACAACATTTCAAAGAAACATATTGTACTTTTGACTCCACTACAGGAAGGGAAACAACCCTATTTCAAATATAGTGAAAATAGCTCTGTACAATTTGACTTGCGTTGAGTGTATGTATACTGTTGCATTGCAATAGTCGTCGACAAGGATAACTTAGTGTCTTTGTGCAGGAGGAAGGAATACGTAGGACGAGGAATATAAAGTTCACTTTCTTTACTTGTCAGAATGGCAATAATTGGTACAGCTTTCGGAGCGCTCTAGCATCGGTGCAGAAGAACATAGGTCCACACCAAAACCAGCGAGCGTCACAAACAGAATGAATGAACTTCAAAGACCCGGAAACTAAACACCTACACCTGAGACATATAGCTCAGTGGCTTAGTGACATTACCGTTACGGAGCGGATAAAAGCGCCAAACTTTTTTTGAGGCTTCTTTAGGACCTAACGATAGATTTTAGCCTTGGGTACCAAACTTTATTGTGCAAAACAAATGCTTGCAATGGATTCAGAATCATGACAAACCCCTAGTTAGACCCTTCACATCCTACTTAAAGCAGATTTTTTTTCTGGGTATTTTCCTCCTGTATCCACGAGTTTCCAACGCCCCATAGTGCATTGCGCAGACGTCTGTACCGAGCTTCCGGCGCCGATTTACAAGCTCACAACGGGTTGCATCTGCGACGCGACGTGAGCTTGTATGTCTGCTGTAAACCCGGAAGTTTGGTCCCGATAGTCTCCAGTAAACTCCTGTGGAAACTTGTGGATAGAAAGTTGATGGGAGCCCAACTTGATATGGATAATCTATGGGTAATTTTCAAAATAAAGTTTGGTACCCAAGGCTAAAATCCATCATAGGTCCTAAAGAAGCCTCAAAAAAGGTTTGGCGCTTTTATCCGCTTCGTTTCGAGAATGTCAATTACCAGGGTTAAGCAACCACACTAAGCAACCACACTGAAGACGAAGATTTTATTTATTTTAATTATGGGCACGGCAAGTAAACAACGGTGGTATCATGACCACAGAAATGTCCCTAAACACACATATAACATAGTGTGTTTTACAGTGGACATGTTTGACAAAGGGAGGGATGCTAATAAGATTATCGTTAAAAGACGTTTAATGGCTCCATATGGTTTGAATAGATCACCTTCTGACTTCCCAAGGAAACGTTTTAATGCTTAGATGTCTTGGTGTTTTTTTTTTACAGTGATAGTGGATTAACTTTTAGATCTCTGTGTTATAATGAACACAGACCCTGCTGTTCACCTGAAAGATGGATGTATACTGAGTAACACAGAATATCCACCACGCTATTCTAAAGTTTAATGTTGATCTGGGTTGTAACAACGGTATTCACACAATACATGCAACTAAAGACATGGTTTCTCAAAGCAAACCAGGCTGTGGTAGGACACTTCCACTTGTGGTACTTGTCTTCCACTCGTGTTACGGGGTTCGACTCCCCGCATGGCCTTGCTTATTGTCACCATTGTCTTGTTGTATGTTTAAATTAAATGTCAAATTATTCCGAATTTAAAAAAAGTGTGTAAATAAGCTGTATTATCAACAAATCTTTATTATTTTCCGCCCAGGTATGCTATTAACATGCAGTTAACTGATCAATAACTATCTTGTTCTTCATAGTGCAATAATATAACATATTAGAATATTAATATATATTCCGTGAGTGGGAATCGAACCCTAGTCTCCAAATCACCGACCAAGTAAAGTGTAACATTCTGATTGGGTGGAAAGGATGGCAAAACTGCCCGGCAACAAAGACGCAGCATTTACAAAGAGGATGCTGCGTTCAGACCTGACGCGCCTCCAGGCGCAGCGCGAATGATGCGAACAGGGTGACGCGAACGGTCGCCTCGGTATCTTGGCATCATTTGCGCTGCGCGTTTGAAGACAGCATCCTCGATCAAACCCGGCCACGTTGAAAAAAATCCACCAGTTTTGCCTCCTCGGAGGAAATGGTACAGGCTTTCCACCGAGGAGGAATCGAGGAACAAAGCGGCCAATCTTTGCATTCACGTTGTTTGGGCATCTGCGCTGCAAGGAGACGGACGTTGTTTGGGCGTCTGCGCTGCAAGGTGACGGACGTTGTTTGGAGGGGAGTGAGTGGTGTGTGTGAATGACCGAGTAGGTGGAGGTACTGCTGCTGATTGGCTGATGAGTGGTGTGTGTCAGAGCCGTAGAATGGAGAGTTCTGCCACCTACGTTCACTTCATGGGGCGAGTCCAATGGCAGCTCGTGGGGAGCTTCTAAAGTGACAAATCGCGAGAATTGGTTATAGCAACTGAGCAACTGACAGTCTCAGGATAACAGAATACATGCCTTTCATTGCCTTACTTTCAGATGCCATTCGGTGGTGCTATTAATGTGCATGTCAACAACGTTATGAAGACACATTGATTTGCCAGTGACAGGGCAACAGCCTGACTTTAATAATCTTAAACCATGTTATTTTACATAGTTTTTTGGCAAAAGTATGAAGTAAATATTACAGAGACTTTAGTTGTCACTGTAAAATACTTTAAAACAGCTCTCATGTTGTATATTTACCTAAAAATGCAGATATTCGCGACACTGCTTTTGAAACCAATGTTATTTAAATCGCCCGCTTGTCACTTTAGAGCTGAAACGTGGGTCACGTGACACAGTTAATTTTTCTGACCCCTCGGTGGCACAACTCTCTCATCTTAATTCACTCTGGGTGGAGCTACTGCTGCTGATTGGCTCATGTGAACAGGCTGTGTCTATTAAAGATGGCTGCCACCAGTCCCTCTGTTGTCTTCCTCCCTGCCAGTCTCCAAACCACACCAGTCTGATGTTATAATTGTATTTTAGAGGTTTCACTGCTAACGTGGGGTTAGTCTGGGTAAGGTAGGGTTGGCTGTCTTTTAGACGCGGGACGTTGGCGAACGAATCGAGTCTTTTGAACGGCTCTTTGAAATGAACGATGGGATCCGGTTCGCAGCAGGGAGCCGTTCCTTTCTAATGAACATGATGTGGAGGGAAAAGTACTCAAATTCTTTACTTAAGTAAAAGTATCAATGCTGCAATGTAGACATACTCTGTTACAAGTAGAAGTTCAGACTTAAAATGCACTTGAGTAGTCTAGTCTAAAAGTACAAAAGTATTGGTATCAAAATGTACTTAAAGTACCAATAGTGGAAAGTACTCATTATAAAGAATGTCACGTTTCACAAGTCTAGTAAAATGTAGAAAAATCACAATCATTGTGAGATTGTAGACCGGCTATTTTTAAATGGCAGAAATGTATCCTATGGCCAAAATGTACCAAAACTAATGTTGTAGTATCAAAACTAATGTTTGAAAATAAAGGATCTAAAAGCTGAGAAAAAAGAAAATACTCCGGTAAAGTAAAAATTGAACTTTTTTTTTGACAAATGCTAATGCTAACAAATGCTAATGCTAACAAATGCTAATGCTAAAAATTCTAATGCTAATGCTAACACCAACCAAGGTTGCACACACTTAGCGAGCTGCAGGCACAATTAAAAATTCATAGAAATGTTCTCCTTAATTCCAAATCTAATCCTAGATTTTTTAAATTAGGATATCTCGGAAACCAATAGCAAAAAAAAAGCATAGATTTTAAGTCTTAAATTTCCGATAGTGCCTATCTTTTGGTATGTTGTATAGCTCGCCGAGACAAACGTGTGGATGTGTGACACATTGCTGTGCGACCCCTGGAACCCTACTTTTTTTCGACAAATGCAGTCCTAGATTTTTCAAAGTGCGATAACTCGGAAACCAATAGGTTTTAAGCGCCTGTCTCTTAGTATGTTGTATAGCTCTTCGAGACGAACGCGTGGATATGAAATTAATTAGTTTTTTTCAGATTGTCTTCAAAACCCCCAAAATTACATAAGACTATAGTAAGGCGTCAAAACATAGATTTTAAGTTTTAAATTTCGATAGTGTTTATCTTTTGGTATGTTGTATAGCTCGTCGAGACGAACGTGTGGATGTGTGACACATTGCTGTGCGACCCCTGGAACCCTACTTTTTTTCGACAGATGCAATCCTAGATTATTCAAAGTGCGATAACTCGGAAACCAATAGGTTTTAAGCGCCTGTCTCTTAGTATGTTGTATAGCTCTTCGAGACGAACGCGTGGATATGAAATTAATTCATTTTTTTCAGATTGTCTTCAAAACCTCCAAAATTACATAAGACTATAGTAAGGCGTCAAAACATAGATTTTAAGTCTTAAATTTCCGATAGTGTTTATCTTTTGGTATGTTGTATAGCTCGTCGAGACGAACGTGTGGATGTGTGACACATTGCTGTGCGACCCCTGGAACCCTACTTTTTTCGACAAATGCAATCCTAGATTTTTCAAAGTGCGATAACTCGGAAACCAATAGGTTTTAAGCGCCTGTCTCTTAGTATGTTGTATAGCTCTTCGAGACGAACGCGTGGATATGAAATTATTTAATTTTTTTCAGATTGTCTTCAAAACCCCCAAAATTACATAAGACTATAGTAAGGCGTCAAAACATAGATTTTAAGTCTTAAATTTCCGATAGTGTTTATCTTTTGGTATGTTGTATAGCTCGTCGAGACGAACGTGTGGATGTGTGACACATTGCTGTGCGACCCCTGGAACCCTACTCTTTTTTCGACAAATGCAATCCTAGATTATTCAAAGTGCGATAACTCGGAAACCAATAGGTTTTAAGCGCCTGTCTCTTAGTATGTTGTATAGCTCTTCGAGACGAACGCGTGGATATGAAATTAATTCATTTTTTTCAGATTGTCTTCAAAACCCCCAACATTACATAAGACTATAGTAAGGCGTCAAAACATAGATTTTAAGTCTTAAATTTCCGATAGTGTTTATCTTTTGGTATGTTGTATAGCTCGTCGAGACGAACGTGTGGATGTGTGACACATTGCTGTGCGACCCCTGGAACCCTACTTTTTTTCGACAAATGCAATCCTAGATTATTCAAAGTGCGATAACTCGGAAACCAATAGGTTTTAAGCGCCTGTCTCTTAGTATGTTGTATAGTAGGGATGTGAATCTCGACCACTGAGGCGATACGATACGCATCACGATACACTCCCAGCGATACGATATAATTGCGATACATTGAAATCTTGCCGATACGATACATCACGATACACCCCTGACCCCGATACGATGCGATATGATTCACGATATTTTGCGATACACCCCTGGTGCTTACGATGCGATACGATTCACGATTCGGTGCGATTCAACACAATGCAAAGGATTTATATTAAAGCCCATGTAAATTTCCCCCCCAAAAAATTACTAAAAATGCATTACATTTTATTTCCAAACAATTTATTGTTTCACTGTAGTACTAGGCTCTGTCTAACAATACAAATTATTGAAATCTGGGAGAACACTAATACTATATCATTATAATATATCATTACATCCTCAACAGGTGGTCAGGGACCCCTAGGGTCCTCGGAGTTATGTGAGGCGGCAAAAAAATAATAGTTTGTTTTTACAGTAACCAATTGAACCCTAGCAAGTAGCAACCCTATGGGGGAACATTAGCCAATACATTAACACTTATTGAGGGTTTAAGAGATAATAATTCATGGATTATAATGAATAACATAAATCCATCATATTAATAGAAAAGATAATGTGTGAACAAATAAACACAACATAGTAATGTATTAATGTCACTGATGAAATAGTGCTGTCAAACAAGTCTCTGACAAGTTTTAATCTGCAACAGTTTTATATAATAGCCTACAGTAGTCTAAAATAGCCTACAGTGGGGGTCCCTGCTTGATCTCTCTCTTCTCAGTTAAGGATCCTTGGCCTGTATTATTATTATATTGTATGAATATAATCTAGGATTTTGCCATTTCTAGCCAAAATGTTTCAAAACGTAGATATTTGAGTCACAACGCGTTGCGTTGTGAGCTTGTAGGTCTGCTATTTAGGTGCGTGCGTGACACCGTCGAGCTGCCAAGTATAAATCAGGCTCCAGCCTCTCTTTGCAGAGGGAACAGCAGCAGCAGAAGAGTGTTCTGCCTGCTACAGTAACAAGTTGTGAAACAGTGTCAAATACTTTGTTTTAATCGCTAGCTGCACGCCCAGTATCGTTGTTGTAGTTCATACGTGTGTGTAGTTAAAGCGTGGAAGCTTCTGCTTTGTTTAAATCAATTCCGTCGCAGACTCGACAAGAAGAACAAACGGGTGTGGAATGTGGATCATAATATCACGCAGCGTGCTCCAGTCCAGTGACACAACAACGGATCACATCAGCGAACATTGGACAGGGATGTTATAAAGCTAAACGTGGTACTAATCTTGCATGTTTAACCAGTGGGCTCACGAGTGCTGTCTGTCTGTCTCTGCATTCCGTCGGGTCGGGTGTTCACTGCGCTCCGCTGAGCAGCCAGTGCTGCTGTAAAAGACGCTGTCTGTAGAGTGCTTTTTGGGGGAGGGCTGATGGGGCATTCAATGCGCCTCGGAAACACAGTATAGAATGAAATACTATTATGCAAAAACCGATCCAACCGTGGAATGTACCGATCCAAACACTCACGATACGATACATCACGATTCCAGCCGTCAATTGTACCGATCCACCCTGAATGAACCGATTCACTCGTATCGCGCACGTTTGTATCGCGATTACGATCCGTACCGGTATATCTTCGCATCCCTATTGTATAGCTCTTCGAGACGAACGAAATTAATTCATTTTTTTCAGATTGTCTCCAAAACCCCCAAAATTACATAAGACTAATAGTAAGGCGTCAAAACATAGATTTTAAGTCTTAAATTTCCGATAGTGTTTATCTTTTGGTATGTTGTATAGCTCGTCGAGACAAACCTGTGGATGTGTGACACATTGCTGTGCGACCCCTGGAACCCTACTTTTTTTCGACAAATGCAATCCTAGATTATTCAAAGTGCGATAACTCGGAAACCAATAGGTTTTAAGTGCCTGTCTCTTAGTATGTTGTATAGCTCTTCGAGACGAACGCGTGGATATGAAATGAATTCATTTTTTTCAGATTGTCTTCAAAACCCCCAAAATTACATAAGACTATTAGTAAGGCGTCAAAACATAGATTTTAAGTCTTAAATTTCCGATAGTGTTTATCTTTTGGTATGTTTTATAGCTCGTCGAGACGAACGTGTGGATGTGTGACACATGGCTGTGCGACCCCTGGAACCCTACTTTTTTTCCGACAAATGTTAACACTTTGACTGCCACAATGTTAAGGGTTTTAAGGGTAAAACCCTTGCCACCATAGACGGCCATTCATTTTTGACGGAATAAATTGAAAATGGTAGGATGTACGAAAATTGACAAAAATTTCAGAGAATATAGAGTCGGAACCTTTCACCATAAAAATTTCGTCCTGCTGTGGTGTTCTGCTGTGGAGAAACCTGAGGGAGAGCGAAAGCTGTACAGATGAAAAAGGAGCATCAGAAATTTACTTTCTGAGATAATTGAGGTCAAAGGAAAAAAACTTTCAGAAGCCCTAGAAACAAATTGGTAAATGGTACAAGAACACACAGTACCTCTAAATGAAGAACAGGGTGCCGGCCATAATGCTGTAAAAAAAGAAAGTTAAAAAAAGTTGTACCGTGGTCTAGTTATAAGGCAGGAAAGTGGAAGAAGCCAGGAGACTGACAGAGGCTCTTTTTTCATCTTCCCAGGATGAAGGAGAGACAGAGTAGAATCCACTGTGTTTTGACCTGGGATTTTTTATTCAAGCCTTCAGTTAGACATCAGACATCTCAAAAATAAAGATAAAAACTCTGATAAAGATTAAAAAAAAACTTTACATTGCTGTTTCACTTCAGTATAGTTGTAGATGTGTTCCATTGCAATCATCATTTTAGTCACTTCAAACTAAAACGGTCAAACTACCCTGAGCAATTCAAAGTCATAAATACATAATACATAAAATTCAATAAAAATTGATGTACATTCATATGGAAATGTTTGTATTGACAAAGTCAAGCCAACTGCGACAAACTTCACCATGTTAGAATCCAGACCAGGCAACTGCAAGTAAGAGTAATTATGAAAAAAAAAAACATAATTACCATAAGGTATATATAATTATTTGCTATACATTTTATATACACAGGTACATATATTTCCAAAATAGCAGATCTACAAGCTCATAGCCCGGCACCGCGCTATGAGCTTGTAGATCTGCCATTTACATATGATGCCTAATAGCCGATCTACAAGCTCATAGCCCAGCAAGGCACTATGAGCTTAGTATTTTCATGGCTCTCCTTTTAGTAGACCTTGTACCAGTGAACTGTACCGTCATGAAACTGTACCTTTTCCTATGCAAACTTCTAATAAAGTCTTCAATCAATCAATCAATCAATCCCTTCTTTGTATTTACCTACTGTATGTTTTTATACTGTTTTTTATTTCCCCCTTTTTTCCTGACTATGATCTACTGCATAGTACTGTGTTCTATCCGTCTGTCATTCAATGTTATATGAGATACTGCAATGGTTTACTATGGAAATAAGCCTAGTCTTTTCATGGATCTCATGATCTCCTTTTAGTAGACCTTGTACCAGTGAACTGTACCGTCATGAAACTGTACCTTTTCCTATGCAAACTTCTAATAAAGTCTTCAATCAATCAATCAATCAATCAATCAATCAATCAATCAATCTCTCTCTCCCCAACTTTCTCTCTTGTATCATGGCTGTAAGGTTGGTTCTCTAGCGGAAAAAAAAAGAGAGAGAGAGAGAGAGAGAGAGAGAGAGAGAGGAAGAGAGAGAGGAAATCTGAGCAGGCTTAGCAAACAACGTTGTCACCACTTCGATTGGTTACTTTTAGAATAAAACACGATAAAACTATAAAACTACAATGAGGATTACCACTGGGATTCTTTTTCGATCTCCATCTCGCTGGATTGGTCAGACTGCGACGTTTGCGAGTGACTTATAGTGGTTGTTTTGCTGGGATGTGTTTGTTTTGCACTAAATGGAGCATCTGTCCTCCTTTCTCACCAAGCTAAGCTAAAGAGGCGTCAATTGGGTATGGCAAGCTATGGCAGCTGCCATACCTTGGCTACAGGGGGAATATAATAAAATGTACTGTAATCGTGCCTGAAGACTTTATTAGACTGACAGAGGCTCTTTTTTCATCTTCCCAGGATGAAGGAGAGACAGAGTAGAATCCATTGTGTTTTGACCTGGGATTTTTTATTCAAGCCTTCAGTTAGACATCAGACATCTCAAAAATAAAGATAAAAACTCTGATAAAGATTTAAAAAAAACTTTACATTGCTGTTTCACTTCAGTATAGTTGTAGATGTGTTCCATTGCAATCATCATTTTAGTCACTTCAAACTAAAACGGTCAAACTACCCTGAGCAATTCAAAGTCATAATACATAAAATTCAATAAAAATTGATGTACATTCATATGGAAATGTTTGTATTGACAAAGTCAAGCCAACTGCGACAAACTTCACCATGTTAGAATCCAGACCAGGCAACTGCAAGTAAGAGTAATTATGAAAAAAAAAAACATAATTACCATAAGGTATATATAATTATTTGCTATACATTTTATATACACAGGTACATATATTTCCAAAATAGCAGATCTACAAGCTCATAGCCCGGCACCACGCTATGAGCTTGTAGATCTGCCATTTACATATGATGCCTAATAGCCGATCTACAAGCTCATAGCCCAGCAAGGCACTATGAGCTTAGTATTTTCATGTCACATCAATCAATCAATCAATCAATCCCTTCTTTGTATTTACCTACTGTATGTTTTTATACTGTTTTTTATTTCCCCCTTTTTTCCTGACTATGATCTACTACTGCATAGTACTGTGTTCTATCCGTCTGTCATTCAATGTTATATGAGATACTGCAATGGTTTACTATGGAAATAAGCCTAGTCTTTTCATGGATCTCATGATCTCCTTTTAGTAGACCTTGTACCAGTGAACTGTACCGTCATGAAACTGTACCTTTTCCTATGCAAACTTCTAATAAAGTCTTCAATCAATCAATCAATCAATCAATCAATCAATCAATCAATCTCTCTCTCCCCAACTTTCTCTCTTGTATCATGGCTGTAAGGTTGGTTCTCTAGCGAAAAGAAAAAAAAGAGAGAGAGAGAGAGAGAGAGAGAGAGAGAGAGAGAGAGGAAGAGAGAGAGGAAATCTGAGCAGGCTTTAGCAAACAACGTTGTCACCACTTCGATTGGTTACTTTTAGAATAAAACACGATAAAACTATAAAACTACAATGAGGATTACCACTGGGATTCTTTTTCGATCTCCATCTCGCTGGATTGGTCAGACTGCGACGTTTGCGAGTGACTTATAGTGGTTGTTTTGCTGGGATGTGTTTGTTTTGCACTAAATGGAGCATCTGTCCTCCTTTCTCACCAAGCTAAGCTAAAGAGGCGTCAATTGGGTATGGCAAGCTATGGCAGCTGCCATACCTTGGCTACAGGGGGAATATAATAAAATGTACTGTAATCGTGCCTGTTGTAAAGGTATGGTAACATGACTGGTGTCTTGCACGCGAGCCTCGTGCGCGTGAAAGACACCAGTCATGTTGCCATAACTTAGCTTTTTCTGAACTGACGCCGCTGAGCTAAACGCCCTGCTCGATCGGTGGTCCGCGCGCGGACCACCTGTTGTGATCCGAGATGAGCATAATCATCTCTCATCTCATGCTTGCTCTCGGAGCGACGTCGGCGACCCCCCAAACACGCCAATACACCACTGTGTATCAATCAATCAATCTAGCAACAACCACTTACTTTATATAGCAGTTCTTTTCGCTGCGACGCCGCGGCTCGGTGGTCCCTGGTGGCCTGGTCGATGAACCATGACGATCCAGTAAAACTTTTCAGATCACATGTAACGGCTGTAGAAGTAGTCCTCAGTAGTATAGTAAAGCACTAAACTAAACCCCCCCCCAAACACATGGCTGCTGCTCCTTGCAGTGAATGCCGTCCATCCAGCAATCCCAGGCCTGGGGAGGACGGTCATGTACCAAATCACCATGGTAACACAAGGTAACACAAGCTGATTGGCCACACAATGGTAACCATGGTGATTTTAGTCATTCCAGGGCCCAGGACGGCTGAATCCAAGCGTCAGTGATACATATGCTCCTAATCTTGTGTTAATTAAAAAAAAGACATTCCGGCGTCAACTGACGCCGGTGGCAGCGCGGGGGGGGTAAAAACGTGACGTCATATGACCTCCGTGGCGGTCAAAGTGTTAATGCTAACAAATGCTAATGCTAACAAATGCTAATGCTAACAAAGGCTAATGCTAACAAATGCTAATGCTAACACCAACCGCTACACAAGGTTGCACACACTTAGCGAGCTGCAGGCACACTTAAAATGTCTTAGAAATATTCTCCTTAATTCTAAATCTAAAGTGCGATAACTCGGAAACTATTAGGTTTAAGCGCCTGTCTCTTAGTATGTTGTATGGCTCTTCGAGACGAACGCGTGGATATGAAATTAATTCATTTTTTTCAAATTGTCTTCAAAACCCCCAAAATTACATAAGACTATAGTAAGGCGTCAAAACATAGATTTTAAGTCTTACATTTCCGATAGTGCCTATCTTTTGGTATGTTGTATAGCTCGTCGAGACAAACGTGTGGATGTGTGACACATGGCTGTGCGACCCCTGGAACCCTACTTTTTTTTCGACAAATGGTAATGCTAACAAATGCTAATGCTAACAACTGCTAATGCTAACACCAAACGCTACACAAGGTTGCACACACTTAGCGAGCTGCAGGCACACTTAAAATGTCTTAGAAATTTTCTCCTTAATTCTAAATCTAATCCTAGATTTTTCAAAGTGCGATAACTCGGAAACCAATAGGTTTTTAGCACTCGTCTTTTAGTATGTTGTATAAGACGAACGTGTGTATATGAGTTTAATTCATTTTTTTCAGATTGTCTTCAAAACCCCCAAATAGTATGTTGTCAAAACATATATTTGTTCGATAGTGGCCATCTTTTAGTTTGGATGTGTGACACATTGCTGTGCGACCCCTGGAACCCTACTTTTTTTCGACAAATGCAATCCTAGATTTTTCAAAGTGCGATAACTCGGAAACCAATAGGTTTTAAGCGCCTGTCTCTTGGTATGTTGTATAGCTCTTCGAGACGAACGCGTGGATATGAAATTAATTCATTTTTTTCAAATTGTCTTCAAAACCCCCAAAATTACATAAGACTATTAGTAAGGCGTCAAAACATAGATTTTAAGTCTTACATTTCCGATAGTGCTTATCTTTTGATATGTTGTATAGCTCGTCGAGATGAACGTGTGGATGTGTGACACATTGCTGTGCGACCCCTGGAACCCTACTTTTTTTTCGACAAATGGTAATGCTAACAAATGCTAATGCTAACAACTGCTAATGCTAACACCACACTTAGCGAGCTGCAGGCACACTTAACTCATACAGTGCAATCCGGCCACAAGGGTGCTAGAGTGCCAGAAATTTCTCCATTGACCTTCTTTATAGCTTTCGTCGACCCTCTCCCAACTGGCCTGTGTTTTCACTCCGGTCAATCCTATGGGTGTCCAGAGGAGGAAGCTAGCTGACACGTAGCCAAAATGCTAACCCATTGAGAAGCCCGATCTAAAGCTATTTCAGCCGCAAAAAACTTTCTCGTTGGGTCTGGGGACACAATCCGGAGAAAATCCTGTCTAAAGATGTGATTTATTATTGGAGTGGGCGGCGCGATTCGGCCGTTAGCACGAATACGGCCCATGGATGGCCGAGTCTAAGTCCCGGCCAAGGATGGACGTCTAGACCGGGGCTTCGTTGAGGCCTCCGATAAAATAATTCATTTTATTAAATATCCCGGACTAGTTCGGGATAGGCACCCTGGAATACGTCGCGCCGCCTACAATGAACATTTGGTGAACATTGGGGGGGGTCTAAACTTTATTTTAAACCATTTTCAATGGAATAAATCGTCGGAGCATCTAGCGTCTCTCTTTGGTGAGTGCTGGGCGAGCCGGGACCACCCACGTTGCTCCAAGCAGCTCGGGGTAAGTAAAATAGCAAATAAAAAATTGTCTTTGATCCCGAATATCCCGAACTAGTTCGGGATAGGCACTAAAAGGGTTAAAATGTCTTAGAAATTTTCTCCTTAATTCTAAATCTAATCCTAGATTTTTCAAAGTGCGATAACTCGGAAACCAATAGGTTTTTAGCACTCGTCTTTTAGTATGTTGTATAAGACGAACGTGTGTATATGAGTTTAATTCATTTTTTTCAGATTGTCTTCAAAACCCCCAAATAGTATGTTGTCAAAACATAGATTTGTTCGATAGTGGCCATCTTTTAGTATGTTGTATAGCTCTTCGAGACGAACGCGTGGATATGAAATTAATTCATTTTTTTCAGATTGTCTCCAAAACCCCCAAAATTACATAAGACTAATAGTAAGGCGTCAATAGTCGACAAAAACGCCCACAAAACTGATGAAAAGTGATGACTCATTCACTTTTCATCAGTTTGGTGGGCGTTTTCTGGGGCCAAGGAATGTTTTTTGTGCAAAACAAATGCTTGCAATGGATTCAGCATCATGACAAACCCCTAGTTAGATCCCTCACATCCTACTTAAAGCAGATTTTTTTTCTGGGTATTTTCCTCTTTTATAGAAAGTCGATGGGAGCCCAACTTATGTTCCACCACTTCACTATGTTCCACCACTTGGATTTCTTAGGACTTTTGATATGTTATTACTAACATATTTATGAAACAAAAAAAGTTGAAAGAGTTTGTGTTGCAATTTGTTCAAGGTTGGCCCATTTTTTTTCTTAGATTGCCTGTACTATATGTTGTATAGCTCTTCGAGACGAACGCGTGGATATGAAATTAATTCATTTTTTTCAAATTGTCTTCAAAACCCCCAAAATGACATAAGACTATTAGTAAGGCGTCAAAACATAGATTTTAAGTCTTACATTTCCGATAGTGCTTATCTTTTGATATGTTGTATAGCTCGTCGAGATGAACGTGTGGATGTGTGACACATTGCTGTGCGACCCCTGGAACCCTACTTTCTTTCGACAAATGCTAATGCTAAAAATACGAATTTTTCCACCTTTTTATTCAAAGTCTTCGAAAAACCTCCAAAAGACGACATACTATAGCTATACTATATTTATAGATCTAGAAGAAATACAATTATAAATAAATATTGTTAAATAGAAAGGAATAAAAGATCAAAACATGAATTACTACAATTGTACAATCAACCCCTAAAATCATCATTCCTATAAGTGCAATCAGCAAGACACCGCAGGGAATTGAACCCCATCCTAGTAAACCAGGAGTGCCACACCAGAGTCTTTTGCTTCTTGACGTTTACAGGTTGGAGACAAACTTAACTATTAGACTATTACACTGGACTAGACACTGGACTAGAACACCTTTCTAAAGACACTCCAAACTATTAGACACACTTACCTATTATCACCTTGTGTGTGTGTGTGTGTGTGTGTGTGTGTGTGTGTGTGTGTGTGTGTGTGTGTGTGTGTGTGTGTGTGTGTGTGTGTGTGTGTGTGTGTGTGTGTGTGTGTGTGTGTGTGCTTGCATACAGTGTGTGTTTGATGCGTCAGTGCAGTAGTACTGTGTAGAAGTGCTTGTAGTTAGTGCATGTTGCATGCTGCTCCTGCTTGCTACTCTCTACTACTGAGTCCACAGGAACTTCGCAGCGGATGGTGGTGCTGGTCCTCCTCCCGGAAGACATGATGTCTCATGTCAGGTCCCCAAACCCGCAAGGGAGGGTCCTGTCTGACCACAGCACCCCATCCAATGCACTCATGTGCCTGATAAGACCATACAATGACAAAAAGTTTTTTGAAAGTGGAATATCCCTTTAACTAACTAAATATGGCGGATTACAATAAGTGTTTTGCCATTGCATGGCAGGCACACTTAACACTATGAGGCACTATAAAAGCAATATTATAGCACCAGCATTACAATACTTTTGAGTAACTTGTCCACCACTACGACCGAGTTGATTTCAACATCAGTGTTGTTAGTTGTGGTGGTTGAGCAAAGACATGGCTTCTTCAATCTGCCTCTCACACACTTACAAAACGCCTACACTGGTACAATTTCTGACTTGATGCAGCCTTTCTATGCACTGCATGGGAAGGCAACTTCAGTGAGGGGTGCTGCGATGCGAGAACTACAATTTGTAAGATTGAAGCATGGTTGCTCCTTTCATTAAAGGATATTTGCCTCAGACAATGATTAGACGTAGTAGTGTGATGATGACAGTGTTCTGTCGCTTCATCTCATGCGCTCGCATTATCGTTTCATTCTGTCTCGCATGCATGCACATGACTTTATGCACGCATGGTGTAACCTTGCGTCAGATGCCCTCTGTAACAAGGCATGCTAATGTATGCTAAATATCTGAATAATTAAAGAAAAAGAAATAAAAATCATTGACCCTCACGAAAAACTAGGACATGAACACGAGCAGCCAGCCTGTATAGGTTTGATTGGACTGGGAGACCATGCTGTTATTAGGCAGCTGTCTCGTTAATTACAGGCTGTAATGTGATCCCAGGCCAGCAGGGGAACATGTGGTGTTCTAAGCACCCATGATGTTTTTTCCTCTCTCTCTCTCTCTCTCTCTCTCTCTCTCTCTCTCTCTCTCTCTCTCTCTCTCTCTGTGTGTGTGTGTGTGTGTGTGTGTGTGTGTGTGTGTGTGTGTGTGTGCGTGTGTGCGTGCGTGCGTGCGTGCGTGCGTTTGTGTGTGTTTTAATGGAGACCATCATGAGTTGAAGCAGTTTGTTTCATCACATCTTTTCTCTATCAATTCAATTCAATTGCACGTACAGACCAGAGTTTCAAAGCCCGAAAGCAAGCTGCCAAAAATTACAACTGATCACCACAAAAACGTCTGTTTCTTTCTGACCTTCCTTCCTATCCTGGGGACTGCCCCACATGTCGAACTCCTGTTGGGTCAAATAGTGAACTCCCGTTGGGTCGAATAGCGTCGGCAGGTTAGATAATCACTTGCGAGCGTCGGCAGGTTAGATAATGACCCGCGTCACGGTTACTGAGGTTAAGTTTAGGGTTAGGGTTAGAGTTAGGCATTGTTTTACTGAGGTTAGGATTAGGGTTTGGGTTAGAGTTTGGTGGTCGATCTAAAGGGTGTTCGACCTAATAACATGTTACCTCCTTCCTTCCTAACTTCTTTCACTTTTGTGGTCTGAATAATTGTAGCAGTGCAGCCTGCAGGTTACAGTTTTAGGAAAACAAATTACCCCAGTAGAAGTTGTTGTGAGCACTTGTGTTCCTTGATTATCACATAAATACATAGTAGTACAGAATGCAAACGGTTCTGCTTCATTTATTCTGCGGTGATAGCAGTAATCTTTTATGTGTCACGGCCTAAACTCACAGTATAATTTATGGTCCTCGGTCCTACAATCATGTGCAGGAGATTCATAAGAATACATTCACAAACATAACTGCATTATTTGCACTAAAGAAAATACACAGATACATTCACAATTCACATTCACAAGAACATACTGCGTTTCTAGCTGATAATTTAGACTGTTAAATGCAACTTATGTATATTTTGATTACGTTTTCTGTCTATTCCATCTAATATTGAACTCTGAGACTGCAAAAATGCACTACTAGTAGACCGGGATCCACTAGGGACTTGGCCTGCTTCTTTTCTACTCCAAATCGCTTCGCTAATAATAGTCGATCTACAAGGTCACAACATGTTGTGTTGTGAGCTTTTAGATCTACTATTTTTGGTCAATATTTGCCCCATAATATTCAGTAAATGGAAGAAAAAACCTGTGTTCCAATGGATCCAATGTACCATTAGTGCCTATTGAGATTTGCAGATTTCACCCAGGTTTTTTCACTCAACAACGAAATTAAAAGAAAATAAACTAAAATGAAAATAAAACAATTCACATGAGGCAAGCAGTGATCACCCCATGATGTGCACTGCAATGTATTTTCAAAAGCACTACATTGCAGTTGCTTTTTTTAGAGTAAAAAATCACACCCGTGTGAACTGAGCGGTGGTCGTGGAGGCTGCGCAACAGCAAAACAAATATATATATATACCTGTATATATATATTATAAAAAATATTAAAACAATATTAAACAAAATATTAATAATAAAATGCATGTCACTCAGGCCGCCACTGGTATCCATCCTTGTGTGTGTGTGTGTGTGTGTGTGTGTGTGTGTGTGTGTGTGTGTGTGTGTGTGTGTGTGTGTGTGTGTTTGTGTGTGTGTGTGTGTGTGTGTGTGTGTGTGTGTGTGTGTGTGTGTGTGTGTGTGTGTGTGTGTGTGTGTGTGTGTGTCTGGTGTGTCTGGTCTGGCCTGAACAACAGCGCCCCTCCCTTAACATGTGTGGTCAAAAAAGGTACTGTAGGCTACATACAGACAGACAGACACGGACGGACGGACGGAGACAGACAGACCCACACACACGGCCACGTATAGGAGCGTTGTGACCACCGCTCAAAAACTAAAAAAGAAGAAGACACGTGTGACGTGTGTGATCTTGGCAGGTTGCCCGATTGTGCCAATCTCAACAGGCACCAACGGTAGTTATTATTAAGCCTATTGCTAATATTTTTAATTGGTTCAAAATTTCTAAAACTCACAGACACACTTAACCACTTTCACTTTTACATTAGTTTAAAAAATTGCAAAAAATCTACAAGTTCACAACGCGACATCGTGACACGTTGTGAACGTATACATTGTGAACAGCTTCTAGGTCAGCATTTTCAGTTAGCTTTGCATGACACTGTTGTTCGGCGAAGTTAGGCATTCATATTACAAAAATTAAATATAGAGATATTAAAGTTTCGGCCCTACAGCAACTTAATATAATTTTCAAAGTAGCTTCCACAACACTGATGAAAACCATCAGTAATATATGCCCCCAGAACCAGAGTGAGTGACCCATTAGCTTGGATTATACCCGAGCATAATAACATTCAGTTCACAGATGAAAAGAGAATCGATGAGAGGGAGTTGTTGTAACGCAGTGCAATTCTACATGAAATTAATCGCTGTTGGTGAGAACAGCCTGAACAGCTGATTTTGAAGTGAGAGATCTGAGCCTTGATATGTGTCGACAAGGATCACACACACACACACGCACACACGCATGCACGCTGGCATACGTTTGAGGACATCAAGATTTTAGGATGGTTTGCCATTTTCAACTCCAACTCGTAAACCTGAGCGTGTTGGCAGTTACGCGCCAGTGACGCTGAAAATAGCATCTTGCAACATGACGCTTGTATAAATTACAAGCCAACCTCAACCCCAACCCGTAAACCTAACCTCTAAATTCCTAATCCTAACCTCAACCTGAATCTTTTATCAAATAAACCTGACTCTAAAACTAAATTCCATAACCATAGAACAACCATTTATCTCGAGTCGACCATGAAAATTGTTCCCACAATGTCTATTTTGGAAATTCTACAATAGGCTAGGCTACTTGTGGGGACATTTGGATCATAGAATACCAATACGCATGCAAGCGTATTGGTTGATCGACTGCCCCAGATCAAAAGAAGTATGGAGTCAAATGTATGACATGGGGGTCAGAGTGCCTTGCCATAGAGACATTTTGTATGCCAATTTTATTTGTGCAAGTGAAAATGTTGATTTATTTTGCTGTGCATCTCTGTAACTATTTATAAAATTTGGAAAACGAGATGTAAAATGTCAACTAATAATGTTTTCGTGAGTGCTGAAACAGTTTGTAGACAAATAAAGACTGAACTGAGGAAACAGAGAACAATGGACTTGAAGAGGGCCTGCCCTAGTTTAAACTGGCCAGCAATTACTTTGTGATTTTTATTATTATTATTATTATTATTATTTTTTTGTGAATGTGATTTTGTAATGCACTGTTATTCACTGTAACTGAATGTATTTTAATGCCTCTTTTTTGTAACTGGATTTATTTTTGAAATACCTCCTTTAGTTGTTGTAAATAACGTATCCTTGAAATGCCTTATTACCATGTAATGCCTTGTAAGATTTTTTTATAGCCTATATAAAGTTTTGAATTATTTGTAACTCTGTGAAACTTAAATAAAGATATTTTGAAAATGCAAGCGCACACGCACACAGACAGACAGGGAGTTTCTCCGATCACTAAAGCCTTGATCAGAGTCTGTGGTGAAGAGCTATCCACCGCAAATTTTAGGTGGAAAGCTTTCCACCTGAAGTCAGAAAATAAGTGAAGGCCATCATAGTCAGTCACGGTGGAGTCCTGTTCACTGTGACTGACTGGTCTAGATCGGCCAATCAGTGAACGGGGTGAAGAGCCTATCTGTCTGAAAGTAAAAACAGAGAGATGTGTCGGGACTCGCGGTGGAAAGCTCTTCACCGCTAGGAATGACGCAACGTTGTAGTTTCATGACTCAAAAAGACTACACCACGGTGGATAGCCTTCCACCGCGGAGCCGACTCTGATCGAGGCTTTAGGAGCTGAATGCTATGGATCAGTGATTAACCAATAAGACAAGAATGAGTGGGCTTTTTCAATGTTAATGGTGAAAGCCTGACAGTAGGCCTATAACATAGTCCCCTTTAGAGCTCATCACAATGTATTTCTTTTTTTAAATTATAAACAAGCCAAAGCCAGACAACATAAGAAAAATAAAACATAAGAAAAGCAAAAGAAAGAAAGCAAACAAAACATTTAAACCAAAATGGTTTGAGGACATTGTGTCATCCAGCCAAGGCATATGGCACTGTGTGACAATGATAACTGACCACAAGAGAGGACTGTGCTTTTTGCAACTCTGCATTTCAGAATTCACAGGCTCAAAGTACCAACAACCGCCCACAGGCTACAGCAGACCTGTCATAACACTGCCAAAAACCCCAAAGTCAATTTTGGTTTCATTCTGTCCCTCTGGATTAGAGCGTCTGTCCGCTGTGTCTAAATTGTACATTTTGTCTGTAGTATACCTGACAGCCTGAAATTACTCCCTTGAGGAAAGTAATTCTTCAATTAATTGCTGCCATAAAAGGTGAAGTGACACCTTCATTATTTATTTTTCCTGTGGTGGAAAGTAATGCATTTACTCAAGAACTTTACTTAAGCTCAATTTTGAGGTATTTTTTACTTTACTGGAGTATTTCCAATGTCCAATACTTTTACTCCACTACATCTCAAAGGGAAATGTTGTAATTTTACTCCACTACTACGATTATTTGAAAACTTTAGTTACTACTGTAGTTAGATTTTAATTATTATTTCAAAACATACTTTAACCACTTCAGCCCTATTATATTTCGTCCATTTGAAAATAGCCGTGCAATCCGCCATGGTCTCTCCAACATCAAGAGCTCAGAGCTGTGCGCCTGGCTCTATGGCATTTTCTTCAGTATCTAGAAGGTCGGCGCATGTTGGTGCGGTCGGACACCACGGTTGTAACCTATGTCAACTATCAAAGGGGATTGAGTTCCCGCCGTCTCCACGAGATGACGAGGGAGCCCTCAGTATGGTCGCTTGTCCACTTTGCGTCTCTCCAAGCTGCGCATGTTCCAGGGGGTCCTGAACTCTGCGGCGGACATGCATTCGAGAGGCGGACCGTGAGAGGGAGACTGGCGTCTCCACCCTCAGGTCGCGAGGACAGGTTTGGGAGGGAGAACACTCACTGTCCCAGTTGGTTTTCACTGACAAGTCCTCCGGGCCCTCTAGGCCTAGACGCCCTGGCTCTCGACTGGCCACTGACGCTGCTCTATGCCTTTCCTCTGTTTCCTCTGATCTAGGCGACGCTGGACAGTCTTGAGATGAGGGGTCATCAGTTACTCCTGATAGCCCCATGTTACATAAAAATCATCATTAGAATTTGCCACCAGAATCTATACCTTTGAAATTCTGGGTTCTGGCCCATGGACTATATTGGTCAGAGGTACGCCTTTTAGCGGAAAGATTTATGGGAAAAAGCTGTTCTTCATGGAACAACCCCCTCAATGACCTCTGGAGGTCCTGGGGGTCCTCGTACGCCACTTTGAGGACCAGTGACGCATGTGTCCTTTAAAAGTGCACCAATCACAGTTCAAGCCTCGATGTGCATGATGTCATGAAACAGAGCCACCTTTGGTCATGAACACACTCAACATGCCTGCTGAAGTAACTCAAAGGGAAACAGAGTTTGAAAGTTGGGTCGCATGAACATTGCTCTCGTGAATCCTTTGGGAAGTATTTATAAATGCTGACATATTTTGGCATTGACCGTCGCTGTATACTTGGCCATGATGCACAAGCAGCCTGCCTGTATAGGTGTGATTGGACACTGGACAGGGAATGTGCTGGTATTAGTCAGCCGTCTCGTTAATTACAGGCTGTAATGTGATCCCAGGCCGGCAGGGGAACATGGGTTTCTATGCCTTTCATAAGCGCCCATGATGTTTATTTTAGTATAGACTCTCATGTTAGTTTCATCTCAGTGGCAAGCAATATCTTCTCTGTGAGTTGAATTCAATTTAATGACCAGAATTGACTCAACATGAATCAGAGTCGAGCCCTAAAGCCCACAAGCTGCCAAAAATGACAACAGCATTATGACAGATTTTTCACTCTCACCCTCAAATCATGCACGCTCTCCATGAAGCCGCCTTGCATCTATTCTGACCAGTGCGGAATCAAACCACCGACCTTGGCATCAGCTACTCTCCCCTGTACCCCCCAAACCAATTTTACACTGGCAGAAACTGCAACGATTTTAAAGATGCAGTGCCATGATTTTTTTTCTTCCCTAAAACATGATGATCAGGTATTATGATTAATGTTTAAGCATGTACAGTACATTCTGCATCACCCAAGCATGTACAGTACATTCTGCATCACCCAGGACTCGAACTCATGACCTACTGTATCTGACAAGTGGGAACCCTAACTCACACTATTACTTCTTCAAGCCTGATTTACTGTATACTTCGTTGTATGATAGTCACATGCCGAAAATAGCAGACCTACAAGCTCACAACGCGTCGCATCCACTGAGCATAGTCAGGCTTGAGGCAATCACCTGCCTTTCTACTGTCTGGCTCTCGTTTATGCCCGCATATAGTGTTCCAGGTGTTCCAGAAATTATTTGGGCATTGTTTCAGCATGCGGCTGTTACCATGGCGACACTGTTTAATATCAGTGATGCCAGCATGCAGACCGTTTCACTCGTTTATGCCCATATATGGTGTTCTGTGATGTCAGTCTGTGGTGTCGGACATTGTTTCAGATGCAATTTATGGCTCTTTGAAGTGAGCCAGAGCCATGGCTCTGGCTCACTTCAAAGAGCCGTTCAAAAAACTGGCTCATTTGGCTCTTTTGGCTCATTGAATATTTATATATTTTCGTTGAAACATGAATCTACAAGGTGGCACGGTCTGGCACCACATTCCTCTGCTGACAGTTGAGATCACAATTTTGTATTTACCCTTTTTATAAAACATTAAGCTACCTTGACTAATGTTATTCATGCAACACCTTAAAAAAAACAAGCAGGCAACAATGAACTTGCTCCTCCCTATAGCGGCATATAGCCAGGATTTACCAACTGGCTAGGCCTGGCACAATGTGAGCTTGTACAAAGGCTATTTTAAAATAGCAAACATTTAAATATTTACAGGGACATAATACAGTCATTTGTCATGGAAGTGGACTTCCCAAGCAATATGGAGACGTTTTAATTATAGAAATCGCTTAATAATTGTCTAAGCTGTGATCAAATCAAACTGTAGTGTCTTAATTTGCTTCCTAGATAGCTGCACATTGCCGCGCCGCACCGCGCATCGCGGCGCCGGTGGCGCCGCACAGCGTCGCAAGCCAATTCAGCCAAATAAACGGCTCCCTACTCCGCGAACCGGATCCCATCGTTCACTTCAAAGAGCCGTTCAAAAGATTCGATTCGTTCGCGAACGTTGCATCTCTTGCGGCTGTTACCATGGCGGTGACACTGTTTAGGATCAGTGATGTCAGCATGTGGACAGACATTCCTTAAATTAACATTTAGATAACTATAACTATAAAGGTGCGCTCAGTGGATGTACGGAGGAGGTACTGTCTGAGGCAGTAACGTCAAACTGTGTATATCTCTTTTCCCCTCTGTCTCTCTCTCTCACTATGTGTGTGTGTGTGCATGTGCACACATAGACATCAAAGGGGTTTGAGCCCCTGCCCTTTTATCTGTCTGTAAAAAGTGCCCTCTCCAGACCATGAATGCAGTTTTTACTGTGGTGAAAGAAATGCAAATGCCCTCTTTCCATGCCATAGGCCTATACCTGAAGGCAGCATTCAAGAGAATTGCCTTGTCCAAACTCTCCTGAACTTGAATGCAGCATCTTATGTTGAAAGAACTGCCCTCCCTGTGTATTCATCTCCAGTAGGCCTACTGACTTGATAATGTGTTGTGTGTAGTAATGTTCAGTGTAGTATCAAGCACCGAAAAAAGCAGACCTCCAAGCTCACAAAGCGTCGCGCTGTGAGCCAAAGGCCCTTTTAGAAATTTCAGCCCTAACATTCTCTGCACGTCCCTGTATACCATTAAATAGTAAATATACTGTAAATAATAAATAAAAGTGTAAACATGAGCTTTGTTACTTTGCAACTTGGAGGGAAGACTCTCTTACGAAAGTATAAAAAAATTGCTTTTTTTTGTCATAAATACTGTAGTTACACATCCATTTAGGAAAGGTTAGTTTGGTATAAACTTTTGAAACAGTTGCAGTATTTCAATGTTTTGCATTCACTTGGTATAAAACCTTCATGACAAATGGCAGCAATTTATTCTCTCTATCATAGGGCTGAATGCAATATCTCCGCCCGGTGGAGGTAATGAGTTGACATTACAGTAAGAGCCTAAAAGCGGTGCCTCTCTATAGCTATACCTCTCTTACTGCTTATGAAAATAAGTGGACATTTTACCTGTGCATGATGCTACAGGTATAAGAAAAGTAATAAGGTCAGTCAAATGGTTTGAGTTCCAGGAGCATGAACGCACTCAGCCAGTTTCGTGGCAATCTGCCCTTTAGGTTTTGAGATATCTTTTGTGCAACTGGAAAGAGTAAGGGCCGATTCATACTCCACTATTAGAGACCTGATGGTGGCGCTCCAAGAAACATCACAGGCTCACTCAGACGGTTAAGGTGCACTCAGCAAGATTCAGGACAAACTGCTTGACAAACTGCTCATTACATTTTCAGATATGCTGTGTGCAAGTGGGAATTCTGAAGGTACTGTAGGGAGGCATTCTCCAGGGTTCACCTGCAGGCACACATAGACATGAAAGGGGGCTGGAGCCCCTGCCCTTTTAAAGAGGTGGTGCCATAGTTGTGTACTTTTTCTGTTTTTCATGTGTCTAGGAGGTTGAAAGTACATCATTGGACTCCCTGGTGTGGTTTTTATGAGCAATTATGTATTCTCTTGGTATTTGTTTGTTTTCTCTTGGAGGCTGCCACCTTGTGGTCAAAAGTGTCAGTTAAAAATCACAGAATCAACTCCTCCCCTAATTACCATTCACCCAACACTGTGGGGTGTGGCTAACAGCTGGGTCACCACCCACCATGACATCCATGCATACTTAATGAACTGGGGGTGTGGCCACATAAAAACCCAATTTTAACTCTTTCTGTATACTTTTTTGGAAAAAATCTTCCTCCTAGTATAATCATAATACCTGATAATCATGTTTTAGAGGGGGGACAAATCATGGCACCACCTCTTTAACAGTCTGTAAAAAGCGCCCTCTCCAGACCATGAATGCAGTTTTTTTTACTATGGTGAAAGAAATGCAAATGCCCTCTTTCCATGCCATACCTGAATTTTATGTTGAAAGAATTGCCCTCACCTCACCTCCATGCTGTATGCCACATCTCCAGTATTCATCACTTGATTATGCTTAGTTCAGTGTGGTATCAAGTACTGAAAATAGCCGACCTCCAAGCACACAACGCGGCGCAGCGCGACGCGTTCTGAGCTTGGAGGTCTGCTATTTTCAATATTTTCACCAAAGGGCCCTTTTAGAAATGTCATCCCCTGCCTCTCTAACATTCTCTGCACGTCCCTGAGGGTTCATGTAGGTGCATAGTAAACTACACGGCAATCCAGACAGCGGTTTTCAAGATAATCGTGTTTGAGGTGATCTTGGCTGGACAGACAGGCGCAATTGGCATACTTCCTAATTCCATCCAACCTTACAAGCAACCAACAGTAATATGTTGTCCAGAGCCATTCTGCTCAAAACTGAGAACATTTTAATAGACAACAAGTAAGGAAGAGATAATCAGATACCAGGGTGAGAGGGAGGATTTACATTTCTTTTCACACAGGCAGATCTTTTGTTTACAATGAAAGATAGGGATACAGAGCTATATTTTGTAAATGCCTTACCCCTTATCCCGAAACCTCTTTACCTTTTTTACTCTTTTGAAAAACATTTTTAAAATTCTTCAAATAGCCAATCTACATCGACACGTTGTGAGCTTGTAGATCAGCTATATGAATCACTTAGAGCTCTTCGTGTTTTGTCATAGCAACATTTCACAGTACTGATTTTGCTACAAGCAAAGTGTTTGTGTGTGCTGGGGTGTGCTGGTGTGTGTGTGTGTGTGTGTGTGTGTGTGTGTGTGTGTGTGTGTGTGTGTGTGTGTGTGTGTGTGTGTGTGTGTGTGTGTGTGTGTGTGTGTGTGTGTGTGTGTGTGTGTGCGTGCGCGTGTGTGCGCGCGCGCGCGCGTGCGTGCGTGCGTGCGTGCGTGCGTGCGTGTGGAGGGGGGGTATATGAGTGGGCAGACCCATGCATGTTGTTTTGTCCTTGGGGCGTTGTAGTAGGATGAATCACTTGTTTGCATAATTATCATTAATGTTATTGTTTTATGATATGGAGGGATAGAGCGATTCAGAAATATGATACAATTAGGAAAATTGTAGCTCCCACTATGGTGGAAATGGTCATTACTGAAAACACAAATCTACTTTGATTCATCAATGTAAAGGTTTCGGTCATGAGGACCCTTCTCTAAATTGCTGCTCCCTTTATATTTTAATGTGCTGTTGTAAATGTGTTCCGTAATCGGTTGTAATGGCATGCACATTCAGTGTAATTGGGGATAATGGGCTTGTTTGTTTAAATGTTATATTTTTAATGGTCGTGGTCTGCAGTAATTGGACACTTTGAAGCCTGTTTTGCTCATGTATTTTCATTTTTATTTCAGCTTTATTCAAGGAACAGACATCCATTAATGTATTTTTTGTAGCATTTTGTTGCAGCCGTCAGGTCGCAGTTACTATCAAAACCTCCACCGGCTGTCAGTCAGTCTGTCTGTCAGTCACACATCACACTTTTGCCCTTCTCATATCTCCGCCACCGTTGCCCCGATCCATGCCAAACTTTGCACACACACTCCTTGGCTGCCATTTCTCACATGGCCCTCTTCTAGCACCACCATGAGGCCGATTCTTGCAACACATTTTTGGACACTGCTCCTACAGATTTTGCCCTAAAATCACGCTAAGCGGTACACAGTATCTCTAAAGTCATGTCATCAACATGGATCTGTCCCATTTCCCATATTCCCTCCTGATTGGTTACCATTGCCCTCTAAAGTTTGTGTATGCGACCTGACGGTCGCTTATCTCCCAATTAGGGAGTCTTACTGGTGTAGTGTTGTACTGTAGTGTTGTAACTGTGTTGTATACTCGCATATAACAGTGTTTTGTTCCAGAAGTTTTAGTTAGTATGGTTGCCAGACTATAGTACTTGTTCGATTTTATTCCATCTTTCCCTTCCTAGATAAACTTTATTTTGCTGTGCTACTCCTCCCACAGTTTTGGTGGCACACACATGGGCCATATGTCAAATCGACTGGCCTCATCGGGAATCGATTCCTTGCACTTTACTGAGATACGTTACATTGTTTAATTTATATAAACATATCATGAATACATTTTCTCCAAATTGGGGTATGCAGAGGTACAGTTGTTTGCACTCAATTCTGGCCAACTGTTATTGATTCTTACCGGGGGCACACAGCACAATATAGCGTAAGTAAGGATGTCCACTAGGGGCAGCTGAGAGCTAAGAAGCAGTCCACAGATGGGTCCATCTATGGCATGTGGCCTACTGTGCACTGCAGTGAGAACAATGTGTTCTGCCTAGTGTGTGAATGATTCTGGACATGTACATTTATATGGACTGCTTGCGACAGTACACGCACGCAGGCACACACACAAGTCACACAGAGGTGAGAGAAAGTGAAAAATATAATCAGTTTGCTGTTATTTTTAATGATAAAACATTGACATAAACATTTAGAAAATCTGTAGTTTTAAACTAAATTGAATAAAACGTGACTATTCTGCCCAATGGGCACTGGTATCCTATAGGCCTATATATTTAGCAAAAAAAAAACAGCCTCCTGGTGGCGCTATAATAGGGCAATGATAAAAGGGTGGCATGTTCCTCAACGTAATGTGAATATGTGTGCAAAGTTTCACCGCAATCAGATGCTATGTTCATGATTTGCGGCATTTTGTTCAAACCGTGTTAAAAATTAAACAGATCCGTCTTGATCACACCTTCCTGCTCAAACAACCCGAAGATGATGAGATGATGGAGTGGCTATCAGAGACTGTAGAGATCACGTGTACCGATTTGCCTGAAATGTTCATAAAAGGAGTAGAAGTTAAAAAAAAAGGGTTTTACATAAGTCGGCCTCCTGGTGGCGCTATACAAGGCAGATGTGAAAAATGCAAAGCAAAGGTTTCCTTGGCCTCTAGGGAGTGCACCTACAAAGTTTTACACTGATCAGTGGAGTTATAGGTAAAAACACAAATCAGCTTAACTCATTTAGTGCCAGCGCCCTCTAGGGGCCATAGAATGCCAGGGTATCTCTCATAGGCGAGTGCTTTAGCTTCCAGGACCTCACCTTCCAGGATCTCACGTGCTCACGTTCATGCACGTCATGGAAAGGTCCCGGATGATAATGCTAACAGAATGGCTATTCCCATTTTGTCATCTAAAAGATCATTTTTGGGCGATTTCGCCGTAAATAAACCTCGCGCCGCTTCCCTAAAGACACAATCCAGAGATATAAGCCTTCAAAGATGTGGTCTTTCATTGGATTAGGCGGAGATTGGCGATTTCGTTCGCAAATAACGGCCGGCCGGGAGGTTGCTAGCTTTCGGCTAGTAGCTAGAAAAATCAGGCCAGGCTTCAGAAGGCCTCTTATCATTTTATTCATTTCATTAAAAAAAGCCGAACTACTTCGGGATCGGCACACTCGTATACTCATCGGAAGCGGCGCCGAACATTGGGTGAACATTGGGGAGCTCAAAAATGTATTTTAAACCATTTTTAATGGAATATATCGTCGGACAGAGTAGAATGGCTAGCTGGCTAGCGGCTAGCGAGCCAGGACCACCCACGACTCTACAAGCAGCTCGGGGTAAGTGAATTAATAAAAAAAAAATTGTATTGGATTGAAATAAAGCCGAACTAGTTCGGGATCGGCACAGAATGAGTTAATTGTTATAGCGGCCTGCTGGAGACAAAATAATTATGAGTAACACTGCCCTACACTATAATACTGTATATTACTTCTACAGACAGTACAATAATATAGGCAAATCCAACTAATCAATAACATGTTAGAGATGAGCTACTATTGCCTACAGTACCAACCCTATTATGCTATTTAATAGATCAGTTAGCTACTATTGCCTACACTATAAAACATGTTGTAGATGGGGTGGACAACTTTTAAAGGTGTAGTTCACCCTCAAAACGATTATTTTTCTATTGATTACTAACGTATTGGTCGCATTCCTTAGACAATAATTTGATTACAATAAATGTACCCCCATTGATAATCAATGGGGGTAAATTTACTAGAATACACTCTTTGTCTTAGGAATGCGACTAATACAAAAAGATATTATTGAACTCAAGTCTCCATGGCGTTAGTAATCAATAGAAAAAAAGTCATTTTGGGGGTGAACTACTCCTTTAATCCCATTAATGGAGCTACCAAATTATTTTCAACACAGTATGTAGTCAACAATATATTGATCAGCTAATTGACTACAGTGCGCCCTAATCTATGTTATTCAACTACTATTGTCTACAGTACACTATAATAATGTTATTGATCAGCGATACTATTGTCTCTACAGCACCCTATAATATATGTTATTGATCAGGGGTGGGCAACCCTTTCATTTTGTTAGCAGCAGCTACTATTGTCAATTTAGGACACTATACTATTGATCAGTGGAGGACAGCCTTTAAATTTAATTACTGCAGCTACTAGCTAAAGATATTCAGACCTTTAATGATCCCTGTGGGGGGATTTGAGAAAGGGGGCATCTCCCAAACAACTGAAGCAGGCAGATGTACAGCCCAGACAGTTTCTGACCCTGCTGCCCACATGTCTATAGGACTCTGGGTCCTTCCCAGCCATGTCATTTAGTTTCACTCAAAGTCCTGCCATTTCTAAGGAGCTGATATCCTCTTCTGTCCACCCTGCCTTGCCAAATCAGACGCCACACTTATTGAAGGTTGCTCGAAACAAAGGCTCTTTAACGAGCCTTTGGCCTCGCTGTCGGTGTGCCTTTTTACATTATAACAATGTTAGTATAAGTATATTATATTATATTATATTATATTATATTATATTATATTATATTATGCTATATTAGGCTATATTATACAGTTACATAGTGCATTGGTTCTCAACCTTTTCAGGCCGCGACCCCCAAAATAATCATATTTTAACTGGGGACCCACCCTGACGAGCACTATGAGTTGAGGCATTACATTTACTGTAGTTTAACATTGTGAAATATTGTGAAATATATTGTGAAAATAGCAGATCAATGTTGTGAGCATGTAGATCGGCTATTTTCACAAATTCTACCTCTTTCTGAGGTATTAAAAAGTCCTTAAATTGTGACTTTCGAAACGTGCAGATACCCTCTATACACTTAAACTTTATGTTGGTTTGTTTACTGTTGGGTGAGAAAACAATGTTGCACATTAAGTTAATCACCCCCCCCCCCCCCCCAAAAAAAAATAAATAATAATAAATAATTTGGGGACCCCCCTGGGGGTCCTGACCCACAGGTTGAGAACCACTGAAATACTGTAGTACATGTAACTTCTTCTACCCCAGATTTGAACCCAGGTCTCATCTCATGCAAGTGCTTAATTTTGTATCACTGAGTTAATAGAGCCTGCCTGCTTGCAAAATGTGTGTCACACCATAAACAGGATCGTGTCAAAGGTCATGTCTCACCTATAGACTCAGGATATAGATGTCTCAATAGAAGAGCATGGAGACCAAATAAAACCGCCCTAATTGTAAATGTTATATTTTATTAACTACAGATTGGACAAAATTACATAGATCTGCCTCCAGTTCTGCTCCAGCAGTATGCAGGATAGATACAGGTAAGAGTAGATAGATAGACTATAGATAAAAAAATAAAAATACATTTGAAAATATAAAAAGGATTAAACAACATAATACAAGGGAGTAGAGTAGCTAAAGTCTGTTCTAGCCTTTTGTACCTTGGGTTGGCATTCATGATTTAAGACGTAATAATAGTCAATAGTAATAGTCAAGTATAATATATGATTCAAGTGAATTGTAATATCGAATCAGGTCTCAAGACACGTTATACGGTATAAGGGGCAGAGACCCGACACCCCCAACCCCCCCCCCAAATCCCCCCTCACCCCCACCCCTCACCCTGAGCAAGGTTTGTTTTATTGCTTTTGTGAAAAACTGGTGGGCGGCCTTCTGACCTGACCGTGTCGCAGACACACAGCACAGCTAGCTAGATATATTACAATACTGTATCATTGTTTGGTCATTATACACAAATGGAATTGTGCTTTGATATGCACACACACACACACACACACACACACACACACACACACACACAACACACACACACACACACACACACACACACACACACACACACACACACACACGCACACGTACACACGTGCACACGCACACATGCACACAAGCACACAAGCAGTCACAAAAACACATAATGCATTGCCTTGCTGAGGGGAGGGCACAAGGTCAGCAATAGCAATGCCAGTGTAATGGTTACGGTTCCAGGTCTGGGCCAAGGGCTCTTCAGTGATAATGGAGGCTAACGCTTTGTAATGGTTTTCTACTCCAGCACTTAAGCTAACCGAGACCATAACAGACCTTGCTGGATGCAAAATGCAAAAGTTTTGCGACACGGCGTGAACAACTCCCATCACATCATGATGTGTACAGTATTTTCTTCTGTGGAGAGTGCCTGACACTGGCGGACACCGTTTTGTCCTCTGGCTTGCTCATTGCTGTACTTGTTGTGAGGAGCTCACGGACAGACATTTGGTATATTATTCAAATGTAATATTTGGGGAATGTTGACAGCTCTCACATCACAACATACAATCCCTTTTATGCCCATACATGGCGATCCCTGTCTGAACCAGCCACACCACTGTGATGTCACCTTTCATGCCCATATATGGAGATCCCTGCTCTGGGTATCTGACATCACTGTGATGTCACCTGTGATGTCACAGTGATGTGTCAGGGGAACCACAGTGTCAGGCGTTATCCCTGCTCTGAGTATCTGACATCACTGTGATGTAACCTGTGATGTCACAGTGATGTGTCAGGGGAACCACAGTGTCAGGCGTTACACGTATACGGACAAGCTTTGCCGGTTCTGACAGTAAACTGCGACCTACGGTCACAATAATATATTGGTATATTTCATACAGAATTGTACAGTATGTCATGGTTAAATTAGGTTTTTCTTCAACCTCAAGGATGTCATTTGAAGCTTGATTGTATTGTCCTGTAAATTATCATTGGCCTACAGTGTGTTTTTGTTATTGATCTATAGTTCATGTGGCGCCTTAACCAGAATCTATATCTTACCTACTGTTTTAACCATTTATTTATGTCCACACAAAGGAGAGCATACAAAGACACAAGTATTATAGGTGCAGTAAGGTTACATTCACAAAATCATGGCATGTCTTCATCTTACAATAAGTATGTCACCCAGTACACTATAGCTATAAGTAACAGCGTCTCCGCCAAATGTGGCGACTACCAATTATAGCAGAGAAAGCACTTTGGCAGCCTTTTGCCTCTTAATTGGGCATCCCAAGTTGTTGATACCCTCTAACAACTAGTCTGTGGGTAAGTCCTAGGCTGCAAAATATAAAAACAAATAGTCTGTACCTGTAGCCTATAGCTCTAAGATGGTATGAAGTGGTTGGTATTTAATGGCCTTGGTCATGAAAGCTTTGTCTAGGCTAGATTCAAAGGCGCAGGCTATCTCTAATACAAACACGTCTCTGGGCTTGTCATCAACCACAACAACGTCTGGTGTATTCGCTGTCGAAGATGGAAAACTGTCCGGGTTATCATTATCACAGAGATGAAACATGGATGGAATGACACAGAAATGTTTATACATTCTCACTGAGGGTGTGTGATATTGTCCTTTGCTACCGTATGAGTTCCACTTTTTATATTGTCCTTTGCTACCGTATGAGTTCCACTTTTTCTATCATGGTGTGCTATGTACATCCCTTTGTATGCAGCCATTCAAGATATGTGACAGTGTTTCAGTGGTCTGTTCTGTGGTGTGGTGTGGTGCAAGCAATGAGGAACTTCCGTGGTGGGAAACCAGATGGAAAGATTGCGTCTGGTGGGAAGGTCTTGCAGTCTGGCCTTTATCGGTGTCCTCATTGAGTGCAGTGTTGTTAAGGAATGAGTGTGAGACAGAGTGATCTGCAGAGGGAAGACATGCAAGTTTCCCAGCACGCACGCACACACACAGACACATGCAGACTCTCTCTCTCTCTCTCTATGTTGATGCCCAAAGCAACGTGGCCTTTCCATAGGCCTACAGGTACCTATTTTTCGATCCATATTTGACCCAGCCACCCTCTCGCCTTTGCACCCCCTCCCTTCCAGCCCACACAAACACACACACACACACACACACACACACACACACGCACACGCACACGCACACACACACACACACACACACACACACACACACACACACACACACACACGCACACGCACACACACACACACACACACACACACACACACACACAGCGCACACAGCACACCTCCACTTGAATACCAATATCATCACACTGCCCAGGGCAACGCGGCCTATACGCTTACACGATGCTAATTCTTGCCATTGTCCACATGTGTGTGTGGGATGATTTTGTGAGTTTCCACCTCTCTCCTTCCAGTCACAGTGCGGTGTCAGCGTATCGAGGCCCTAAGGCGGCGTAACTGAAGTGGATTGGACTAAACAGGCGAGGAGAGCAGCCAACAAGATGGCAAACACAGTGCAACACTTGAACCCCAGCCTCCATATTCTGAGGGGAACATTCACCACAAATAGCCCATCCACAAGCTTTATATTTTATGATTATTTCCAGTCTGCATTGGTGAAGCTGATCCAGAACGTGTCCCAATGTGACGCGTTGTGAGCTGGCTATTTTTGGCGAAGAGATTTGGTGTAGACAGAAAGAACGTGGTCCTAGTACAGTTGCAACTCAACTCATGATTATAATTACATCTAACGATGCTTCTCCTCCATTCACATTTGGTGAATGTAGCCTTGGCCAGGAAAATTTGATGTCTTCAGGCGGTAACCATCGATCATCAGGTGTTTCGACCCATGAACCGCTACACCCTCCTGATGGCCGGGTCGGCAGTTGTGGCCAAATCACTGCCCATCTCCTCCTCTTGGCCAAGGCTAAACTCCCCTCTCCTGCTCTATTTGTTTTTTCCCAACAAGAGGCTCCTCTGGGGAGGTATTGGGTCCCTCCTGAGGTCTTGAGGTGACACAGCTGCGTAGAGAGGTATATTTTCAGGTATGTTTCAGTAAGAATACTTACGTACTAAGTACGTTGTTCATTGCTTTTGATTGTTTTTTAGTCAGCTCAAAGTTGTTGTTTTTGCTGATGAAATCTAGCTCTGTTATCCATAAATAATTGTAATGTTAAACTTGCAGTTGTGTACAAATAGTATGTCAACTTATAAATGTTCTAATTATTTATGTGTTATTTCATTTATAAATTTGTACAATATCAGTCTGTTGTGTTAATGAGTCATCTTTTCACCTCTGATTTAAATTGAGCAGTTGAGTAAGAGTAAAGGTGGCATATTCTTATACAATTTCATGCTACACAAAATCAGCACACCCAGTACTTTCCTAGCACCAGCCTTATGGACTCATTTCTGATAGACACATTTCTTTATTTTATATATATATACTGTATTTATAAATATATATTATTGAAACATAAAGCTAACATTTTTGTGCATTGTGTTCTACTAACTTACCTCCTCCTCCTGTTCCACCCGCTCATCTCAAACAGGATGGGGAGACATTTTGTCCCCGCAGGCGGAGGACGTATACTGTAGAGTCTACAGTGTGCCCTCCGCCTGTGGGGACAAAATGTCCCCCCATCCTGTAGTCCCCTGCACTGTAGACAGCTGAGCCTACTGTGTAGACAGTTGGCTCAGCTGCTCTCACTGACAGGGGCGTCACAAGGGGGGGGAGATGTGGGACTGAGTTACTAGGGCCCAAGGTGGAGGGGCCTTAGTATATACTTTAGCTATTGAAAAATAGCAGATCTACAAGCGAGCTTGTAGATCTGCTATTTTTCAATAGTCGTGAAAGTGTGTGCAAAACTTTGAATAGGGCTTACAGTGTACCGTATGTATTTTTTAAGCGAACATTTGTAACTCAAATTTTGCTCCTGGGGTGTCCCTGGAACTAAATATTTTGAGATGGGGGTCCGTGGCCAAATAGATATCATTTTGGGGGTCCTTCACATAGAAACATAGGTTTTTCAAAAAACCTTAAAAGGATTTGAAATATTCAAAGACCTAGACCTAGCAGATCTACAAGCTCACAGCATGTCACTCGGTGCCGTGCTGTGAGATTGCATATCTGCTATTTTTCAGTAGTAATCCGTAATAATGAGTTCCCAATCGAAATGGGTTAAACCCCCTCTCCCTATGAAGAACATTCATGGGGTGCCCGCAGTGAATTCTTGTACCCAGGGCAGGGCCCAGAATTTGGTGCGACACCCTTGCTCACAGCGGTGGTATAGGACATAGCCTGATTTATATGTTGTCATATGACGACAACATACATACGTCTAAAAAAAATTGACAAATTAAAGCTCACAATACGTTGCAGATGTGACATACAGCGTTACATATCGTTTTCAATCAGACAGCTTCCAACTAAACTACCAAAGTTACATCATGTACTGTATTATCCAATCCATATATAAATATATGGTGGACTCAATTAATTTGCAATGCAAGTGCCTTTCTCTTGTGTATCTATGGAAGCTACAGTATAAACATTATGAGTGGGTGTCAAAGGCAGACATGTTGGAGCCACCTTCTTATTTCTCCAGTGTGGCGTTTAGTCTTCTGTTGGTCTGCATCTATGGGAAAATAAAAGGCTGTCGGACTGCACTTCAATCTCGCCTAGGGACTCCTGAATTCACCACAAAGCACTTTGAGAAATGGTTGGGGAAAGAAAGGATGGAGAAAAATAAGCCATCTCTATCTCTAGCTGGTCTTAATAAGTTGTCCTAACCCATAAAAACAGCCTTTGGCTAAACGTGTACTTATTTGAGTGTTTGTGTTAGTGTGTTCCTTGACTATTGCCGTAAGTAAAGTTTACGCTTGTAGTTTTGCACCAGTTTTGTGCACCGAAAATAGCCAATGTGTACAAGCTCAATGTGTGTAGATCTGCTATTTTTGGTTCACGGCACTGCACACAACAAAGTCAATCATGTTACAGAGACATAAAAAGGAGTTGTTTGTGGTTCCATGCATTTTTGTGTAGTGAGACATCAAAAGGAATAAAGAGAGACAGCGACTGAGCAAGACAGACACAAGGGAGACAGATTTCTTTCTGAAATGTAGGCATGCACGTATACATGCGCATCTTTTAGCTTTCAGCGTGCGTGCGTGCGTGCGTGCGTGCATCTTTGAGCTTTCAGCGTGCGTGCGTGCGTGCGTGCGTGCGTGCGTGCGTGCATGCGAGCGAGAATGACAGAGTGAGACAAATACCTACAGTATGTGGTGTGAAGGACATGGTTGTACAAAGTGAATATTTGCTACCATGCACATATACGATTCAAGTGCATAGGAACATGGTGTGTGTGTGTGTGTGTGTGTGTGTGTGTGTGTGTGTGTGTGTGTGTGTGTGTGTGTGTGTGTGTGTGTGTGTGTGTGTGTGTGTGTGTGTGTGTGTGTGTGTGTGTGTGTGCAGGAATTGGTAAGTGAACAAACTAAATTGGCTAGTCTTTCATACTATGAACAGCATGTACCCAGTGCAAGTACACACACGCACACACACACACACACACACGCGCACGCACACACGCACACGTACACGTACACACACACACACACACACACACACACACACACACACACACACACAAACGCACGCACACACACATCGAGCTGATGTACTGTACATGTATATATGCATGCCCGATGGGCAAACGTCTTACCGTGCATACACACAAACACACTCCCACAAACACACATTGTGTGCATGAGCATGCATGGGCGCACATTCCACTGAAGTTCTATGCTTCAAATGTCCCTCATTACCTCAGGGTTTTGCAAGGTTTGTGCGTGTGTGTGTGTGTGTGTGTGTGTGTGTGTGTGTGTGTGTGTGTGTGTGTGTGTGTGTGTGTGTGTGTGTGTGTGTGAGAGAGAGAGAGAGAGAGAGAGAGAGAGAGAGAGAGAGAGAGGGGGGGGGGGGGGGGGGGGGGGGGGGGGGGGGGGGGGGGGGGGGGGGGGTGAGAGAGAAAATTGAAAGTGAGCAAAACGGTATATGGAATCAGCTTTTCATGCCATGGACAGCATGTACCATACGCACATGCACACTCACTGTGTGAATCATATAGCCCTAAGTGATTGAGGTCGTTTAAAAGCGGGTGAATCAAATGAAAGGCCATGAAAAAAGGTAATGGTACAGGGAAAGTAGGACACATGCACCATACATGCACACCAGTGTTTAATCCATAATGTCTCTTAAAGGAGCACTTCACCCACTTTCAACCTTATTTTCACATAATTGGCAATCATTAATGCTCATTCTAAGATGGCACAATTTACACACTCTTGGGCGCTATTTTAGGTGTCTTATTCCCAGGTGGTATGCGTTAAGTAAGTCATAATACCACCATTTTATGCGCAATCCCTATTATGCAAGTCACAACGCCTCGCTGTAGATCAGCTGTTTTCACTACTTTTGTGCGATGGCCTTGTATGATGAAGCAGTGCTTTACTTAAGGGCTTCTGTGTCTCATTGGTCCTACCAATGACATCATTGGTTGGGATTCCAAGCAAACAGCTTTTTTGTGTGTATATATTAAGGCTGGGACTCGATTAAACATATCTAATTAATGAAAGGCTTTGTGATTAATTAATCAAAATGAATTGCATATTTAATTGTATATAAATATTTGACCTTAGAAACAATTTTATTTCAATTGAAATACATGTTGGTATACAAGTGAGTTTTTTAAATCAAAATGTCCCATCCACTTGGTGGCTTCTCCCATTGCGTGCACTTGGGTTTGTTGACATCTATACATCTATATCTATATAGCCTAGTTTGAAATTACCAAACCTGCTTACGGATTATGTCACTGGTAGGCTGGTCCACAGCCCTCTTTTGAGACGCAGACTGAATAGAGAGAAACGTAACACTCAAATGTAACACGCCCATTATTGATCTCATTAGCTGCATCTGTGTTTCTTACATCATGGTGTACTTTAAGGTCAGTCCCCTTACTTTACTTTAATTTGTCTAATACAATATTCAATCAATCAATCAGTGTTATGCAACTGTGTTTTTTTTTACCCTGCTGTAGGTTTTAACCTGAACTGGAAAATAAACTAAACCAGCCTAGGATTTCATTCCCCTTTAATGATATTATTATTGTCTTATTGTATTACTTTATTTTAATAGTGTGTACTTTCCTTACATATAAAATACCTGCTGCTTAGGTAATAATTGTTTTATAGAGTCATTTCAGTTGAACTCTCCTGTCTCTTTTTAATGCATTACAGGATGACATTGAAGCACAAACACCATAAAAACAATGACGGTGTTTAATTGGTTAGTCTGTACACCAGCAGTAAACAAAATAAAAACATAAAACTGTCTGGTTTACAATTGGGATATTTTAGCAAGGAAAACTAAATCAGAAGCACACCTCACACATTTAAATGCAGAAATGCAGTGAAAAACCCCCACCAACATGTATAGTTATAACCCAGGGGTCTTCAACAGGGGGTCCGGGACCCCTAGGGGGTTCTCAGAGTTACTACAGGGGGTCCTCCAAATCTTTGTGATAGGATCATTCTTTTAAATTAACAACTTGAACCCTCGCATCCTTATTCTGAGGACAACTTTAGCCAAAAATAGCTACAAGCTCTCAACGCCTTGCATAGAGCTTGTAGATCAGCTATTTTCGACAAATAGGTTTGGTGTATAGGTAAAAAAGAGCAGACCAAGTACAGAGTGACAGGTCATGTTAACTAAAAACACGAATCCAACATAGACTGATGATAGTGCTGTCAAACAAGTCTATGAATATCTGTGAAATCGATGAAAATCTGCATCACACATTTATACAATATGTAGAGGGGGTCCCTGCTTCTCTCAGCGAGAGGTCCTTAGCCTGTTGAAGACCCCTGGTTTAATCTATGCAGCACTGTTGCTGACAAGGACTGATGGAGCTCTGTTGTAACTGAGGTGGATGTTCAGTTGAGATGTGCACTTTGCCAGTTAATCACAGTTCTGGTTATGCATGTTGTGTAACATGACTGTGTTATGTGTGCACTTTTGAGTGGTACCCAGGAGAATTCACTTCAGTTTGATATTCTTCATTGCCCTGAAGTTGCATGAATAATGGTGCCAAAACATTGCCCAAAGAGAAGCCGCGTGTGTGTGTGTGTGTGTGTGTGTGTGTGTGTGTGTGTGTGTGTGTGTGTGTGTGTGTGTGCGTGCGTGCGTACATGCGTGCGTGCGTGCGTGTGTGTGGTGTTGGAGTGAATGCACTTGAGAATGCGTGTGTTTTGCATTGTGCAAAGCAACTGTGAACGCAGTCAAGCACAACACAATGCCGTTGCCACGGTAACGTGGCGGCTTTCTCCAGTTCCCGTGCAGCTAGTTTGCATGACATTAGGAAGAGTGACCGTGTCCAGGTGAAATCATCTCATTTCAGCCGCGTCAGAGCTCTTCAAGGTCTCTTGATTTTCTCCACGTTATTCAGACGTCTCAATGGACTCCTTTCACAGGTTTGTCAGAAAAGGGCAAACACAGTGTAAACACTGCAGCTATTAGGGTTGATTTAGTGCTATTTTTGCCTTTTATGGGAACATGTTTCGATACAGCAGTGCCTTCAGGGACGTGAAATGAAATTTCTAAAAGGGCCTTTTGGTGGAAATATCGAAAATAGCAGACCTCCAAGCTCTCAACGCGTCACAGGGCGACGCATTGTGAGCTTGGAGGTCGGCTATTTTCGGTGAGTACAATTCTTTCAACGCAAGTTGCTGCATTCAAGTTCAGGAGAGTTTGGACAAGGCAATTCTCTTGAATGCTGCCTTCAGGTATGGCATGGAAAGAGGGCATTTGCAATTCTTTCACCATAGTAAAAACTGCATTCATGATCTGGAGAGCACTTTTTACAGACAGATAAATGGGCTCAAGCCCCCTTTGATGTGCGTTGCCTGAGTGCGTAGATATTAAAAATGTATTTAACTTAAGAATAAAAAAAAAACATGTACTTCTAAATGAAGTACATGAAGTCAAAATGAACGCTCACCCCAAAACACACTTGCCCCGGGTCGAATCCGGCCACTTTGGAAAGTTTGGACCCAGGTAATTCTGGCCACCAAAGTACACTTGCCCCATGCAGTCAAATACGATGAAAATGTGGGCGGTCGGACCCACAAATATCTGATACCCACCAGGTAGCCTGGGATCACTACCATTTCGGGTTTCTGATCCGGTCGGGAGCGTAAACGGTCTACGCCAGGGGTCTTCAACGTTTTCAGGCCAAGGACCCCTTAGTTGAGAGAGAGAGATGAAGCAGGGACCCCCACAACCTGTTCATAGATTCCATATAGTTTCATCTTTTGACAGCACAATCATCAGTCGATTTTGGATTCATGTCAATTTGTGTTTTCAGATATTTAACCACTTGAACCATCAATACTTAAAAAACTTGACCTTTCACTGTACTTAGTCTGCTCTTTTTCCCCTCTACACCAAAGCGCTTTGCCGAAAATAGCCGATCTACAAGCTTACAACACCTCGCAGCGCAAGGCGTTGTGAGCTTGTAGATCTGCTATGTTTGGCTAAAGTTCTCCGAATATGGACACAAGTGGTTAATATAAAAAAGGAGGAAAAGAAGTTTCTATCACACAAAGATTTGGAGGACCCCCTGTAGTAACTCTGAGGACCCCCTAGGGGTCCTGGACCCCCTGTTGAAGACCCCTGGTCTACGCCATGTTGTAGACACCAGACGGACCACATTTTGGCCGGAAAGAACAAACCGGAAACAGTTTTAACCCAAAATAATACCCCGCGCTCAAGGGCATAAGCTTAGGGACTACCCAATAAACCCAGTGATGCGGCATAGTTTTGCTTATTTTGGACAAGTTCGTTTGGTATATCTATCTTTTAGTCCAACTCGTAGCGACTGACAAGACAAACACTTCTCGAGCATTTAAGTAGGGATTAGGGAAACAAACAGGGTGGACCAAAACAAAGCGACGCCGCTTTCTTCAGCCTGTTTCCAGTTTAGGCCACGTCTAGACGGGATCCCACGGCCCGTTTAAAACAAACTCCAGGCTTTCCTCCGAGGTGGAATGTCTGGTTACGCGAGGTTACCCACTTAGGTAGTTCTGGCCACGTTTGATGTCTCAGGGGTATCGAGACTAGGGTTGTTTTACAATTCTGACCAAATCGGGACCTAGCCTAACGGTGCTGATTCAGCTGAAAGCCTGAAGCGGACCTTTTTTTTTTTTCTAAAAACTTCCGAACGTAAAGGAATAGTTCACCCCCAAAATGATTTTTTTTCTATTGATTACTCACGCCATGAAGACTTTAGTTCATTGATATTTTTTTGCATGTGTCGCTTTCCTAAGACAAAAAGTGTATTATAGTACATTTACCCCCATTGATTGACCCAAATGCATTTGGGTCCCCATCCAGAATGAATGTGGGTACATTTATTGCAATCAAATTATTGTTTTAGTTTTTATTATTGTATTATTGAATGCGACAAAAAACTACAAATATTATTGAACTCAAGTCTCCATGGCGTGAGTAATCAATAGAAAAGAAAAAAGACATTTTGGGGGTGAACTACTTAATATTGGGGGCTGTAGTCTGTTCTCACCGAGCAGGCTGAGTGTTCCTCTGCTGGGGGGCGAGCGTTCCAAGAAAGAATGGTGGCGAGTGTGTTTTGGGGTGTGTATGGAACTCCAGTATACACCTCAAGTACAAGTTTGACTGACCAGGACAGGCTAGCTATACTTTGACTCAAGCACTGGGGTTGAGTAGCCTATACTTTGCCATCACGGATTATCCAGCTATCAATGCTTGTTGCTCTTTGGCATACTGCAGGGTTCCCCAATAGGAGGCCCGCAGGCCATTTGCGGCCCGCGGAGGGCTACTGTCAGGCCCCCACCAACCCCAGTAATAATGGTGGTATAAGAGCAGCAACACTAGTATATCGTCGTTGTCGGGTGGAAAACCTGTATCTCAAAATGTATACGTTCTTTCGCAAAGTAAAGCTCTGCTTCATCAAAAACAAGGCCGTCGCACAAAAGTAGTGAAAACAGCAGATCTACAAGCACACAACGCCTCGCGGTGTGAGGCGTTGTGTGCTTGTAGATCAGCTGTTTTCACTAGTTTGAATCATTTTTAAAATGATAAAACGGTTTTGGACATACAAGATTTTCACCCGACAACGACGATATCTGAACTGTCACTGGAGTAGCGGGAACGCCAAAGTCGCCCCCTGCAATGTTGTGGCCCTCGGCTTGGTACCCTAGACATGATTTGGCCCTTGGGGAAAACTAATGGGGGAATCCTGGCATACTGGAAAACGTTTAATTATCTGCATAACAGCTGCATGTCAAGGCTTGTGTCAAACACAAATACAGTGCTTCGCTTCTCAAACTTTTCCGTGTCAACCCCCAAATTGACACTTATTAGCCCGCGGATATGCCGGGGACCCCCAAGAAAGAAGATTTGTATGTCTCTAGCAGTGATTCCTAATCATTTTGATTTCAAGGACCCACATTTTGACATGCATTTTAGGCTACGGACCCCCATTTAATGGCATTTGTATCTCTGAGACCCCAATCTATATTGTAAAATGTTAATTATTTTTTTTAGTGGAACAACTGGAACCAAATGGTAACAGGTCCATTTGGTTACATTTGGACACTCTCTGGGTTACCTACCCATAAGGGTCCATTTGGTTCCTTTAGCTGGGGATATCGCTCACTACACAAGGGGTCTTCAACAGGGAGTCCGGGACCCCTTGGGGGTCCTCAGAGCTACTACAGGGGGTCCTCCAAATCTTTGTGTGATAGAAACCTTTTTTCCTCCTTGTTTATATTAACCACTTGAACCCTAGCATCAGAGAACTTTAGCCAAAAATAGCAGATCTACAAGCTCACAACGCCTCGCGCGTGTAGATCGGCTATTTTGGCAAAGAGCTTTGGAGGGGGAAAAAGAGCAGACTAAGTTCAGTGACAGGTCAAGTTTATTAAGTGTTGACTGTTCAAGCAGTTAAATATCTGAAAACATTAACATGAATCCAAAATACACTGTTGATTGTGCTGTCAAACAATGAAACTACTGTATATCTATGAACAGATTGTGGGGGTCCCCGCTTCATCTATTTCTCAACTATAAGAAAAAATCACACCCGTGTGAAGTGGAGCTGTGTGTGTGTGTGTGTGTGTGTGTGTGTGTGTGTGTGTGTGTGTGTGTGTGTGTGTGTGTGTGTGTGTGTGTAGATCATGTGTACCGATTTTTGTGACATTTGAAGAAAATATGTAGGAAAAGGAGCAAAAAGTGTGTTTTGGAGAAAATTCAAGATGGCGGAAAATCTATCCTGGCGCAAATGGGCGTGGCCTATATGGGGAGATGCGTCTTGACCCAAGGAATCCAGGGAAAAAAGAATTTTAATTTTCCGATCTACGGTTCAAGAGTTACGGGGCAAAACGTAAAGTGGGCCGTTATAGCGCCACCATGAGGCCGAATGATGTAATTATTTTTCGATTCATTCTTAAAATCATTATGAATCTCCTCTCCGAGGTTTGAAACTGTAGCTCCTATGGTTTACGAGAGAAAAATACTTGAAAGTAATTTCTTGCATTGTCCCATTATAAGTCAATGGGGACAATTAAGCGTCGTTTTTTGCCGATTACGTCGGCATGGTAAGGCGGATCGGAACGAAAGGTAATAGAACACCATTCCCGGCCGAGCCGCACATTTTGATGTATATATTGCGCGAGTGGCGTAAATGGTGCGGCACTAGTTACGCGCCGAAGTCAGGCTACATACACACACACACACAGACACACAGACACACACACAGACCCACACAGCCACGTATAGGGAGCTGCACACAGCTCCAAAAAGTCCTTGGCCTGAAAACGTTGAAGACCCCTGGCCTGCACTACACCACGCTTCATGTTTTTTACACTGCCCTTAGGGGGAGCTGTCCACTCTGTGCAGTGCTGGAACTGGGAGCTGTCCCGTGCGGTTGGTGCTGAAACAGGGAGCATTTCTCTGAAACTCCCTTCATCACTTACCGCTTTATAAATGCCCAGCGGCGCGGACATGCTGTTATTATCTACAATAAACTATAAACTATTATGTTCCTGAAAGCAGAACCCTTTGCAACAGTTGTTTCAAACTTGAACAATGAGTTAGTGAAGCCTGTTGATTTTGACCGCCTCTACAGCGCAATTAACTTTACTTCCCCCGTTATGGGTGTAGCAGTGCCAGTGCAGTGCTGTTATTTTAATGGTCGTAGCCGTAAATATGTCTCCCGAATGCTTTCTCCAGAACAAAGCTCGCCGACACCAAGGCGATTGGTTAGAGAATAGGATGACATCATTAAGATGCTCTCTCTCTCTCTCTCTCTCTCTCTCTCTCTCTCTCTCTCTCTCTCTCTCTCTCTCTCTCTCTCTCTCTCTCTCTCCTCGATTCTCTCTTGCTCAAGAGAGGGACACGGTAAGAAGCTGAAACTGGCGACCAGCGGAGCGATTTTGGGGTTGCTTAATTAAATAAAAAGTAAACAAGCGCTTGAAAGTTTTCTTTTTACTTTAAGTGATAATAGGCTATAGCCTTATATTTAGTTATGTTTCTGAAATTAATTTTGAATTGGAATAATTAGCAGTTTTGACCAGGGACTATCCCTATCAAAATGACTGTCAATTAATATTGGTTGATAACGAAAACCTGACATCAATTACCTCTAATCAGGTGCTTGTTAAAGTGAAGAACAAACCGCCCTATGGTGTGAACAGGAAAGGAACTGAGACAAACTCCTGCTTTGCAAAACTGAAACGACGAAAAGTGGAAGAGACGCGGGAGCGAAAAGAGGCGGCGAGTAGAAAAGACAAGTGGAAAGGTGGAGAGGACGAGCAGAGAGAGAGGGACAACATAATGACGCTGTAGAGGACAGAGAGAGACCAGAGAAGTGAGAAAAGACGAGCAACGGGAAACGGAGACGCAACGGGGGAAAGATCGGACTCTGCGCGAGGACGAGAGAGAGAAAGAGTGGTGAAGAAGTGGATTTTGTTTTAAATTCCACCCGGCTGGTGTCAGTGACATGTATGCGACATGAACGACGGCAACGGGACCACCGGGGCTACCATGGGGCTCCTGCCCCTCTGGAACTTCAACGGTGAGTCAAAAACAGTGGACTATACTTTCTTTTATGGAAACAACTTTTCATTACTGTTTTGTTTTTGTTTTTTTCCTTTTTCTGTTTTAGCTTTGATTAAGTTTGTGTGCAGCACAGACATGAAAATACTAATAATAATCAGTTGCTTAATTTAGGGACAACATTTCGGAAAAAAATGTTTAAATTGGAATATAAACGCAAAAAAAGAATACGCAGAAAGTATATAGGCTACAAATGTCACGTATAGGGTGTGCCAAATGTAGTTCTAAGAGCGGCCATTTCTTGGGTAAACACAGCCTTACACAGGTGTTCTGATTAGACTATAGCATTAGTTCTATGCAATCAAACAATTGAAACACTGGGGGGGGGGGGGGGGGGGGGGGGATAAGATAGAACCTGCAACAGAGAAGTGACAGAACATCAAGTTGGGAGAGGAATGCAGATGTAGTCTCTAGCAGGAGGGAGAGAGAAGGGAGGAATGGAAGAAACTGAGAGAGAAAGGGGGATGAATAGCGAGAGAGAGAGAGAGAGAGAGAGAGAGAGAGATGGACTGGCAAGGGAAAGAGAGGAGATGAGACAATTAGACGGAAGAGTGCAGAGATGAGTATTCATGGAACTTGGACTCTCCACTCTCTTCTCTGAAGGATCAGGCGTTGTTGCGCTCTCCTCCGCCTCTGTCTATCTCTCTCTTCTCCTCTGCTGTCCTCCCCCTTTCCTTTCTCCTCCCCCTTTCTCTTGTCCCCTCCTCTCTCTCCTGTCCTCCCCCCTTCGCTCCTCTCGTCCACTTCCCCTCATCAGTGGACTCTCTCCTCTGTTCTCTGAGTGATGTGTTGCGCCAGGGATGTGCAGAGAACGTTAGAGAGGCAGGGGCTGAAATTCCTAAAAGGGCTTTGTGGTGAAAATATTGAAAATAGCAGACTCACAGCTCACAACGCGTCGCAGTGGAGGTTGGCTATTTTCGGTACTTGATACCACACTAAACTAAGCATAAAAAGGCAATACTGGAGATGTGGTGTGGATTTCTGGACAGTGAGGGCAATTCTTTCAACATAAGATGCCGCATTCAAGTTCAGGAGAGTTTGGACAAGGCAATTCTCTTGAATGCTGCACTTTTTACAGACTGTTAAAAGGGCAAGGGCTCAATCCCCCCTTTCATGTCTATGTGTGCACGTGCCTGGTGTTGCGCTCTCCTCCGCTCCCCATCAATCTCTATCCTCTCCTCCTCCTGTCCTCCCCCTTGCTCTCCTCCTCCTCCACTTCCCCCCATATCCCTGGATCCTCCTCTCCTTGTGTGCGTCTCGCCGCACTTTCTCTCTAAATATCGCTCTATCCCCCCGCCTTTGTCCCCTGCTCTCCTCCTAGTCTCTGTCCTCAAATATTATGAGATAGGCACGTGCACACATAGACATCAAAGGGGGCATGAGCCCCCTGCCCTTTTATCTGTCTGTAAAAAAAAAGTGGCCTCTCCAGAACCATGATTGCAGTTTTTACTAACTGAAAGAAATGCAAATGCCCTCTTTCCATACCTGAAGGCAGCATTCAAGAGAATCGTCTTGTTCAAACTCTCCTGAACTTGCAGCATCTTATGTTGAAAGAATTGTCCTCTCTGTGTAGAAATCCATGTTGTTACACCACATCTCCAGTATTGACTTGATTATGCTTAGTTCAGTGTGATATCAAGCTCCGAAAATTGCCGACCTCCAAGCTCTGCCACGCGTTGTGAGCTTGGAGGTCTGCTGTTTATGTTTACCAAAAGAACCTTTTAGAAATGTCATCCCCTGCCTCTCTAACATCATTCTCTGCACAAGTGCACATCCCTGTTATGCAGGGACGTGCTGGCCATTGGGAAAAGCGGGACAACTCCCAAACGGCCGGTTCATTCCTGGCCGGTCCAGGCCGGCCATTAGGAAAAAGATTAAAAATAAAATGTCGGCCTTTGTTCCATTTTGGGGGCTGGGCGGCCAACAAAGTAAATCGTCACTGTCGGGCAGAAACCTTGTACTGTATCTCCAAGTTTCAAATTTGTAAACTTTTTCGCAAAGCAAAGCCCTGCTTCATCATACAAGGCCGTCGAACAAAAGTAGTGAAAACAGCAGATCTACAAGCACAAAACGCCTCACACCGAGAGGCGTTGTGTGCTTGTAGATCTGCTGTTTTCACTAGTTTAAATCATTTCTTTAAATGATAAATACAAAACAAACGGTTTTGGACATACAAGGTTTCCACCCGACAACGACGAAATATAACTAATGTAATTGGCCCACTGGCTTGTTACTTGTCATGATCTGAAATGGCACATCTTTGAGTAGCAGCAGCTACTATATCTCTCTCTAATAGCGCGCAATGAGGGCCTCTCCAATTCTTTTTCCCGGGCTGAATCAGGGGCCCAGCACATCCCTGCTGTTATGAGACATAAAGCATAAGCTTCACAAGAGACAAAAGGGGACACTGACTGAGAATGAGATACCGGGAGATGCCAGCGGAAATGGGGAGTGAGGGAGAGACACGCGGCGTGTGAGAGACAAGCAGTGACAGGAGAGATACGTACGTAGAGGGAGAAAGACCAGGAGAGGGGAGCCAGAGAAAAATAGAGGGAGAGAGAGAGAGACCGGCAAAGAGGGAGATATAGGGACACACAGTGGTGGAGAGAGTAGTGGGGGGAATTGGACAAAGATATGTAGAGGGAGAGATACCGGTTGAGAATTGAGATGTAGTCATTTTGTGGGAGAGACCAGCAGAGAGGGGAGGGTCACAGGGAGCTGCATAAATAGACCACCCGGCCTAAAGAGAATAGCAACACAATGCAATGCAGATAAAGGCAGTGTGGATAGAACTTAGCTTAACTCACAGTTAAAGCTGTTACGTCCCGCCTAGGATTCATTCAGATATTGTTTTTCGTCACTGTCGGGCAGAAACCTCGTATCTCCAAGTTTCAAATTTGTACGTTTTGTTTTTTTCTTTCGTAAAGTAAAGCCCCCGCTTCACCATACGAGACTGTCGCACAAAACTAGTGAAAATAGCAGATCTACATGCACACAACGTGTGTTGTGCGCTTGTAGATCGGCTATTTTCTCTATATTAATATATTTAATATTCACAAAATGAATGGTTTTGGACATACAAGGTTTCCACCCGACAATGATGATTTATGACCTTCAGGCAGTACTAGCCTGTTTGTAAAAAAGAAAAAGAAAATCCCGCACACTGCTCTTGCTCAGCAGCTTATATTCAAAATGACAGACGTTTCGGTCCCACTGGACCTTCATCAAGAGCAGGGGTGGGCAACTTTGATGATGGCGAGGGCCACTATATTTCCACCTTCACTCCAGAGGGCCACATTGCATGTTGCTACGTCCTACTTTGTCATTCTAGTATCGGATACAAAAATAGCAAAAATAGCAGATCTACAAGCTCAAAACGCATTTTGAATTGGAACCCTGAATTATTTTTTGTTATTTCTTAATTGGAATCCTGAAATGTAACATTTTGATTTAATGCATTTAGTTATATACTCATGTTAACTTTATGAACCTAAATAGTACAAATACATAGGACATAAAAAAATAAATGTTAATACTACAATACTTGTCATTAAGCTACTAATATAGACTGACGGAATTAAAGCAGGTCATGTTTGGAATTGTAACAGCTGAAATCAATAATATATTCAGTATTCCGGTATTAACCTGCGGGCCGCATTAAGTGAAGGTGGGTGCCGCATGTGGCCCCCGGGCTGCCAGTTTCCCATGTATGATCAAGAGCGTCCTGATGAACAAGTACTACTTGTCAACCAGTAGATGTCCTACCACACTTCACAGCCCACTTATCTCAATGGAAGAGTATGGAGGCAACCTTGCAGTGATTGGTTAAAGTATAGTTTTATTAGTTCAAATAGGTTGGATTGCAGTGTTAATCTTTGAACATGATGGAGCAATGTACAGTAGAATGTAGCATTTGGTGCACTTCTCGGATCAGAATTGACATGATCCCTAAACAAAAACATCCCATGATTTAGTCACATCATAAATTATGTGTGAATATATAAATATTTATTATAAGAATATACATTTTGCAGAATGCAATGTTCAGAGCATGTAGATTCAAATGTTTAAATGTGTCGATCAATTGTGCGTGCGTGCGTGCGTGCGTGCGTACGTGCGTGCTGTACAGTAGTTGTGTAAACGCCAGGGGAAATGCTAAATCCCAGATCCCACATGCAGTGGAGGTTTGATTGACGTTCTGTTGAGAGGAATCCTAAAGTGTGTGTGTGTGTGTGTGTGTG
>NC_137831.1:32557102-32597102 GCF_963921795.1 Nannobrachium achirus | reverse complement strand
CGCTTCCTCCCAGCAGTCAACTCCTACGATGTATTGTTTCATTAATATCTGGCCAAGCATTTTCACATAAAAATCCCTAGGAAGGTTAGGGAAGAGAAATAACCTCCTTATCGTCACTGTCGGGCAGAAACCTCGTATCTCTAAGTTTCAAATGTGTACATTTTTTCCGCAAAGTAAAGCACTGCTTCATCACACAAGGCCATCGCACAAAAGTAGTGAAAACAGCTGATCTAGATCGGCTGTTTTCACTAGTTTAAATCATTTTAAAAATGATAAATACAAAACAAACGGTTTTGGACATACAAGGTTTCCACCCGACAACGACATTATGATATAATATAATTTCATTTTTAATCACAGACATTAATATATTAAATTTCAGATCACTCAAAATTCAGCACATTTTATTTGATAAGTGATAACGTTCCGAATTTGCAGATTATCTAAAGGAAGAAATCTGTCCCAGGAATCCCTCGTTCTTTTTAACAGCACACAGCTTTTGCATGCCTCAATGGTAGACATATGCCTAACAACAGCTTCTAATAGGTTTTCAGCAGACATAGGCCTAACAACAGCTTCTAATAGGTTTTCAGCAGACATAGGCCTAAGAACAGCTTCTAATAGGTTTTCAGCTGTTGCATACAGTAACAGAACCAGTGACCATGAATACTCAACCAGCCTGCTTAGCGGCACGGCTTACAGTACAAGTGGAGTCTGACAGGGCAATGAAAGGACACAAGTAATGCCTTAAAGTGATGTTATGTAAGTTTTCAAATTTGGCACAATAATTCCATGCACTGGCTCCGAGCAGTACTTACTCTGCTTTCAAGCGTCCTCCCTCCTTGTGAGCACTCAGCCTTTCTCTGCTAGGTTTGATGGTTAGATTGGGGACTGTCTGACATGTCAGAGGCCATAGCTGAGTGACTAGAGAGCTAGAGAGGCTGTCTGGTATTGTTTCACCACCCGGCACATGTCTAGGTGTCAAGGTGTCCCTGAGCAAGACACCTCACACCTTACAGCAGGGGTCTTCAACAGGGGGTCCGGGACCCCTAGGGGGTCCTCAGAGTTACTACAGGGGGTCCTCCAAATCTTCCAATCCTTTTTATATTAACAACTTGAACCCTAGTGTCCATATTCTGAGAACTGTAGCCAAAAAAGTGTAAGTCGTTGTGAGCTTGCAGATCGGCTATTTTCGGCAAAGAGGTTTGGGTGTAGAGGGGGAAAAGAGCAGGCTAAGTACAGAGTGAAAGGTCAATTTTATTAGGTAATGGGCGGCTCAAGTGGTTAACTATCTGACAACACAAATTGACATGAATCCAAAATACACTGATGATTGTGCTATCAAAAGATGAAACTATGTGGAATTTTTGAAAAGGTTGTGGGGGTCCCTGCTTCATATCTCTCTCTCAACTAAGGGGTCCTTGGCCTGAAAACGTTGAAGACCCCTGCCTTACAGCTCCCCCTGAGTGCTCTGCGTGACCACCTGAGCAGTCATCAGCTGGGTGAAGGTTTTAACAAAGGTTTCCCCTCCCTTCCCACAGGCAGTAGTTCATTTCAGGCTGACACAAATCCCGGTCTTTCGGCAGTATAGGCGGACTCAATCCCCCTCCCTAACACTCCAACCTAATTGGGCTGATCATTCCTGACCACTGAAGCTCACCGCTGTAAAAACGAAAACAAGATTGATAAAACATCTTGCATAGTGCAGCTTTAAAGGGCACACTTCGACGATTTTGCATTTTAATGAACTTGAAGACACAAGATAAGATTGTGTTTAGCCACTACCAGCACCTCCACAGTGAAGAGCATTGTGACACTCCCGCAATAACTTTAGAAGATATGTAAACACCTTCTACCGATAATATTTGCAAATGATACAAATGACTATTTACCTAATACAGGTTAAAACTAGTAAGACGCCTCTTGGCCATCTGGCCAGTGATGTATATCAGACCATTTACCCATATATGGAGACCCCTGCATGATAGTCAACAATGTGATGTCAGAACATGCCCATATATGGCCATTACCAAATATGGGCATTCCCAGATATTCGCTTAATATTGATGACATTGGGACAGGGATCGCCATAATGGGCATAAAACGGACAAGGAACTAATTAATTTGCAATTGTGACTATAGTGATGACATCAGCGATGACATCTGCGATCTCCATATATGGGCATAAAAGGGACATCAAGCCAGAGCGTGATGTCAGAGACATCACAGTGACATCAGAGCATGATGTCAGAGCGACAAACCCATAGAACCACAGACAAACCCATAGAACCACAGTCTCAGGTGTGACAGAGATACACAAAGACAAGCTGTGACCGTTTTCATAGTAAATTTGCGACCTATGGTCGCAACAAATAATATTAAAACATAATTAACCAAAGAAAGCCAAACTAAATTAATTTCAACCACACCCCTCTCTCTCTTTCCCGACAAAGTAAATGACGGTCTTAACAAGGTGAATGACATAGCTGGAGGGGCTGACAATAAAGGGGGAAAAAGGGTAGAGTGGAGCGAGAGAAAAACTTTCAAGAGTCTTCTAACATCAGCATACTTTCGTGTTAGTCTCGCTTCCGTGGTACCCGGGACAAGCATACATCAATTATAAAGTCTGGTAACATTATAAAAAGGCGTCAGCTTTCTTTTGGCTTATGGTGCATAAGTGATGTAGCTACTCCTTTTAAAACCTAACAGAACTCTCGGCTGACAGGGAGGCAGGCTTCCTGTAAACAGCCATCAACTTTCATCCTTCAGGGAACACACTTCCAACGGAAACCAGGCGAGAGGATCAGACGCTCTCTGCCATGAGTCAAAACTCGTTATTCGGTGTTGCTCGGCATCCAGACCTGACCTCAGAGTCAGATCCTGTTCCTTTCTGCTGATGGAGGGAGCCTTGAAGGATTATGTGATTGAGACTCTATTTGCTCTGGTGCGGGGGTGTCGCACCAAATTCCGGGCCCTAGGTACTTTAACTTTTGATAAATAGCAGATATACAAGCTCACAGCGCAGCGCTGCGAGCTTGTAGATCTGCTATTTTGGAAAAATCGTGAAAATGTGTCTTTCAATATTTCAAATCCTTCGTAGGTTTTTAGAAAAACCTATATGTTTCTATGTCTTTTCAAAAATAGCAGATCTACAAGCTCGCAGAGTGGCACTCGGTGCTGCGCTGTGAGCTTGTATCTGCTATTTTTCAGTAGCTAAAGTATAAAATAATTCCAGGCCCCTCCCCCTTTGGCCCTAGTAACTCAGTCCCCCCTTTCCCCCCCTTGTGACGCCCCTGTGTCACAAGGCTCTTATTTCTGTGAAAGTTGCTCTGGTGGCCGGACGCCCTGCCCATCCCACCCCCCTGCACCGCACCGCAACACTCACACGCGGCCACACGCGCTCTCCGTCTCTTCTGTTGTTGTCTCTATTCTGCTCTTTTGTTTCCTCCTGTTCTCTGTTCTTTCCTGCCGTCTTATCTCCTCCCTCCCATATAATGGCCTAGTTTTTGGGGGAAACCACAGCTGCCCTGTTACATTGCGAGAGAGAGAGGCAGAGAGACAAAGAAAGATTGAGTGCGTGCGTGTGTGTGTGTGTGTGTGTGTGTGTGTGTGTGTGTGTGTGTGTGTGTGTGTGTGTGTGTGTGTGTGTGTGTGTGTGTGTGTGTGTGTGTCTGTATGGATGTGCGTGCGTGCTAGTCCCAGGTTTGGCACATCAGTCTTTAACTGGCTCTAACTGAGACAGTGAGAAAGCGAGAGAGAGAGAGAGTGAGAGAGAGAGAGAGAGAGAGGGATGATGGCTGGTACGAGAGAGAGAGAGAGAGATCTGTGGTTCAGTGAGTAGAGGATAACCAGGGAGGAGAAGAGGAGGAGACAAAAGGAGAGAGAATGGGATTAGGGGAGGAGGAGATAGGACAGGATATGAGGAGGGGACGGGAGGACAGTACAGCAAATGAAAGGAGGACAGTTTGAGGAGATTAGACCATGCTATGTGTTCCGTTTTGTTCCAAATCATGTTCGTCATATCTTAGAAGATAGTATAACACAAGGACAGACAGATACATATGGTTCATAGACAGACAGCGATGCAGAACCTTTTTGGTGGTCAATGGAACTGAAATGTACAAATGCACGCACGCACGCGCGCGCACGCACGCACGCACACGCACACACACACACACACACACACACACACACACACACACACACACACACATACACACACTTACTTTCTGGGACTTACTTAATGCCACCAGCACAAGCACTGACAGAACTATAAATCGCTGGCTATATTGGCTAATGGATCAATTATTTAAAAGGAGATAAATGTGGTTAATGGTTAAAACATTCTAGTGCTTTCTTATTAATGTTAGCTTTAAAGTGTAGTGCCCCGGCGCCCATAACAATTATGGAATCAAATGGGTTTGAGATTGAAGGTAAAATTTGAATGGACCTACCACTCAAATCTCACTTAATTTTTCCTCTAATGGTTTTAAGAGAACTTCAAGTCATAGTCCATTAGATGAACTGATGATATCATTGACTAGAAAATAGTTCTGGATGATGGATATTGTGGTAAAAGGATGTTTTGGTCATAAAGCTACTGGAAATGAATTGATTGGTCTTCTTTTCCAACACGGTTCTCCGACATGGCGACATCATCAGTGTCTTTAATAAACCCTAATGCTCCCGTCAATTCATTGTCTTGTGTGGAAGCCACAGATGTTTTACTTTAAGACTGATGTTGATTTAGACATTTTTATAGTTTAACTTGGCACTCTCAAGCACACGCAACATTGAAAACAGCTGTAAAGCCTGTACATGACAGAATTCAAAGATCTTCATCACAACTGCCACTAAAAACAGAATCAATTTAGTATTTTTTGTTCAGTTTTCAACTCAATGGAGCTCTTAAGTTAACTTTGCTTTGGCTCAGGGGCTTTATACAAAAGAATGCCTAACTTTTGAATTATTTTCTCTTTTCAACAATCTGTAGTTTCCCCCCACAGAACTACTGTACTTAAATGTATTCATGATACAGTGAGGGGAGCTGGTTTCAGCCCACAGGCATTTGCACTTCGGAGGTATGACGTCCCACTGAGACTCTTCCTCTTTGCATATCGAGGCAAGTGGCACTGTGATAAAACATGAAAGTCTTTCGGTGGATTGCCGAAATAGTGAGTAAGCAAAAATGTGGGACCTAAATGCACACAGCGATGCCGGCGGATTTACTCTTTACTGCTGAGATTAATCTGCACTTAAGGGTGGGGGGGTGACATCATCAACAATAGGGGTCTTCAACGTTTTCAGGCCAAGGACCCCTTAATTGAAAGAGAGAGATGAAGCAGGGACCCCCACAACTTTTACATAGATTCCATATAGTTTCATCTTATGACAGCACAATCATCAGTGTATTTTGGATTCTTGAACCGTCAATACTTAATAAACTTGACCTTTCACTCTGTACTCTTTTTTTCGTTGTGAGCTTGTAGATCGGCTATTTTTGGCTAAAGTTCTCAGAATATGGACACTATAGGGTTCAAGTGGTTTATATAAAAAAGGAGGGAAAAAAGTTTCTATCACACAAAGATTTGGAGGACCCCCTGTAGTAACTCTGAGGACCCCCTAGGGGTCCCGGACCCCCTGTAAAAGACCCCTGATCAACAACAACAAAGTGCCTTTTGGCCTAAAGATGGTGCTAGAGGAAAGGCCATGCCCACATATCTGACTAAACACCTCCAAAAGATTTGCGACACCCACAATACTAGAGGGAGCGTAAAACACCCATCTGTTAACAACACCCACCCATAAAACAAACAAGGGTCAATTCTCCTTCAGTAGGGTTTATCCTACAGGTGTCATGGCCTGGCTCCAGGACCATAACAAAAAAAGGGGAGATGACACAGAGGATAAATGCAAAAGAATGTGAATTTATTTACAAAATGAATGAATTTAGGAAATAAATGCAGGAATAGGGTCTAAAATAAACGGGCAGGGAAACTAGCTGTCTCGTAACTCAGGCTAATGGTTTAAAGCAACATAACATTATTAACCGAAGTGCTCTTCTGGGGTGGCCTGCCACTCCAGCTGCCTGGGGAGGACTGAAAGTCAGGCAGGTGTTTTATAGTGTTTGGGGAGGCACTGGCCAGGTGTCTCCCCTTCCGCTGATTGCCTCAGACTCCACCCTCCAAACCAGCACTGCAAGAGATCATGGTTAGTACAGGCACACACCCACATAACCCTATAAGGCCATAGCTAGGGGCCGTCACACTGGTGTTGTGGCTGAGCACAGCAAATTCCATGGCAATCCGGCCAGCAGTTCTTGTGATATTCTGTTTCTTGTTTCATGCTCCCCACGGCGGATGAAATCAATGATTTTGGTGGCACTAGATAGGGCTTTTAGATTCCTAGTCTTTTTGTGTCTTACAAGGTATTGTAAAAAACCTGTGACAGGCACAGAGCATTGAATGCTAATTGATGTTAATGCCATAATGGATTGGTTTACTGGAATGCTAATGATAATACCTCCTCTGATGTACCACTATTATATAATTTAGCCTGCATTAAGTGCGTGCGTGCGTGCGTGCGTGCGTGCGTGTGTGTGTTCGCGCACGCGTGTGTGTGTATGCGTTTGTGTGTGTTTGTAATCTTTTTCAATTTGAATAATTTCCTGTAATGACTAATGGATTTATCCCCCAATGGATTGATTAATTGTAGATAATTGCCAGTGGAAGTTGCAAAGGTTGATTTGTGTGCGTGCGTGCGTGCGTGCGTGCGTGCGCGTGCGTGCGTGTGCGTGCGTGCGTGCACTGAACTCACACACAGCATTTGTCCAAATACAAGAGATGGCAGGAGTTAGTTGGAGGTGAGGAGTGTTGAAAAGGTGAAATGAGCACAGCTACTCTGTGCAGATACTGACATGTTGACTTGCCTCCTGAGACAAGAATATGAAAAAACAATGCAGGATTCATAAAACATGTTAGAGTGCCTCTCGATGTTATGTCCTACACTGAACCAGTCCAGATAACAAATGCCAAATGGATTTGTGTCAGTTCACAAGTTCTAAAGTCACAGGTAAGACTAAATGTAAAAAAATAAACTACGATTCTGGGAAAAACGTGCGTCTCTAACCTGACTCCGCCAGATGGTGGCAGCAGTGCGTACCTCCCTACTTTACCATCTTTGTTGATATCACTCGTAAAGTCCCAGACCGGACGAATCAGCGGCAGCTACGGGCGGGCTCTGAGCGGCTCTGAGCCGATAGAGTCTGACTGCAGACCACGTGGAAACCCAGGAGGCGGATTCTGGGTGTTACGTCATGCAGACAGGCCAATATGAGTGGTTGGAGTTGGCACTCCCAGACTGTGATAGACAGACGGCCCCATCCAGTCACCTGCTAAAGAATGTGCCCCTCACATCGGGTCTGCCCGAGCAATCCCAGATGGTAAAGGTAGGGCGGTATATGCAGTATACGCACCACTGCCACCATCTGGCGGAGTCAGGTTAACACGTCTCTGAAAGAATGTATAAATACAGTATACTGTAGTGTAGTCTATCAGCAATGAAGGAATGGTTAGGTACAGTTTGCATTTATGAACATTTAATATACAGTATGTCTATCCACAGCTATATCCCTATATCAATGTTCAGCCATATGTACTGTTCATCCTAGCTGTAGAAGGCAGATTCTTCTGTTTGTTTATAGAGGCCTCAATGGGCTGGCTCCTTCTATATCACAGACCATCCAACCTAACCCCTTATATCTCCATGTCCCTCAGGATGGCTGACTCTGGGCTTCTGGCTGGTGACTCACAGCCCAGTCTGTAGGACATACTGTAGATATGCCCCATCCATTGACTCTTTTAAGTACAGGCTCTGTCTGCTGTCAGCATTGACAACCTTATCAACAATTTCTTGCCAGGCTATTTCTTTTTTTAATCGGTTCATGTCACTCCACACAAGTTATTTTTCTTTTTTTTCAGTAACACACAGCAATGAAACTTTTTGCTGTGGCTTATTTGCACACGGCCCGTAACTCTGCATGCCTTTTATGTCAAGTCAAGTCAAACAGATTCATAAAGAACATAAAATATAATCAAATACAAGAAAAAACTGACATAAACAACAAGACACACCATTCGTAGGCATCAATAAACAATACATGGGCATACTGTAGACACAAGCCAAAATGCTTTATAAGCCATAGGGAAAACGGAAAAGCATTCCAATCTCTGAAGTTGTATTGCCGTGCATAACCGAAGAAAGGAAAAAAAACTGTAGAGTGCCAGGAACTGATTACAACACAGCACAGCAAGACATTATTATTAGAAGGATTCACCATTGATTCGAAAAAACGAAGTCAAATTTGTCCATAGTCTTTATAAAGATAGTGGGCATGTTACTGTTGTATCACATCAAGTATATTGATAAAACATTGGGAGTTGGGACTGTGCACTGTGGCATAGTTTTAGCTATGATTATTTTGAAGTAAAGAGAAAGCCTATTTGCTGAATATTCATCCATTGAGTACATACTGTACATTATTTCGGTCAGGTCCTGAATTAACACACCGTGGTGCCCCAGAGTCACCTCACACCCAAATTTATTGTGGCTATTTATTATCGACACCATATATTTTGGCCTGCTACATGAACTTAGTTAAAGCACAGGCTCACAGTGGTACCTTATAGACACAGACCTTATTGGTCCTTATACTGGAGCCCAAATCTGAATGCAACTCACGTCCCAATGCAACTCGTCATGCTAACATCGTGTCTGTCTCTGTCTCCCTTTCTTTGAAGCTCTCCACGCCTCTCTGGTGCTGAATCGTATACTGCATGTACATCATTCAGATCAAGTCTTACCTTTTGAACTTCTTTCTTGACTCCGTGCATCGCTATTAGATCCGTTCCCTCATGAAATAACCTGTATGAGTACATGGGGAACTTCTTGCCTCCTCATTGATCTGAAAAATATCCGCACCTAACAATATTCTCCTTGTCGTTAGCCTCATAGCATATAATTGCCTCAAAACTCATATTTGTAAGGTTTTCAGGAGAGACAGAACAGCTATTTATATCTGCCTAACTCTACTCTCCTAACACTGTTCTCAGCCTCATCAGAATGCTTGTTACAAAAAAGGTTAAAATGAAAATCGACTTAAAGCACTGTCTGCCTAAGTCATTTTGGAATGTAATAAGCATTCTGATAGGCTTAGGACATAAGCAATAAGGCACAATGATGCAGCAGGCAAAAATGTAAATTTGACCAAAAAGTGAGTTAGGCAATTATGCTATGAGGCTTAACACTGTGTATGATACCAAACAGAGTAGTTTGCGGTCGTGTGTATATTCTGAATCGTGGTTATGTGCCTTGAGCTGTCAGAGTTGGATAAAAGATTGGTGCAAAAAAAAAATGCAGCGCAGACTTTTATTCTTTTTGAACCAATGATTGTCTCAAATGATGGTCATGTTCGATATCTGTCTCAAACTAAGACTAGAGAACAAGTGGCCTATTTCTCTATCTCATTCCCTCAGTCCATTTATTGAGCACTTGGAGAACTCGCAACATATTGGGCTTGAAGCAGGGATAAACTCTACCATTACACCCATGAGTAGTTCAGCTGTACATCGTTCAGAAATACACCAATTGTGGCCTTGATCACAATTCTTCTCGTTGCACTTGGATAAATATTTGAGTTGAAGTTTGCTGAATGTCTACGATATAGGCTTTCGAACTTCTCCAACTTTACATTTGACTGTGCTCCAACCATGGCCACTGGGATTCCTTTTCATGCATTTCTCTCCTTGTACAAATGAAGTCCTCGGCCGCGTGTCCACCGGGAGCCTCCATCTTTCAGCGTTCGCTTCTTCTTCTTACATTGTTTACAGTGGGACCAAGTGCACCGGCGCGTGTTCTTTAAGCCATGTAGACCGGGTACGCATTATTGCGTATTATGATTTTATGCTTTAACTGTTGAAAAATAGCAGATTTTTTTTTGCTATTTTTGAGAAAAAAAATTGTCTTTTGAATCCTTCTAAGGTTTTTTGAAAAACCTATGTTTCTATGTCAGTGGTTCTCAAACTTTTTCATGTGAAGGACCCCCCAAAATGATATGTATTTGGCCACGGACCCCCATCTCAAAATATTTAGTTCCAGGGACCACCCAGAAGCAAAATTTGAGTGACAAACGTTCGCTTTAAAAATACATATATTCAAAGATTTGCCCACATTTTCCCAACTTTTTCAAAAATAGCAGATCTACAAGCTTGCAGCGCTGCACTCGGTGACGCGTTGTGAGCTTGTATATCTGCTATTTTTCAATAGTTAAAGCATTCAATAATTCCGGGCCCAAATGTCTTAAAACTGTGGAGAGCCGAGCACATAGTTAGCGCAGACATGCCAGGCACTGGGAGCTAAAAATGATTCAGAGTGTGTACATGTTGAATATTTGAGCTATAAAACAAGCGGCCGTGTCTGCATCTGCTGACTGCTGTTAGCTGGACACGGGTGTCTGTTTTTGACCAAACTGCTCATCAACTGGGTAGCTGGCTGCACGCCAACTCTTTGATGTGTGTGTGTGTGTGTGTGTGTGTGTGTGTGTGTGTGTGTGTGTGTGTGTGTGTGTGTGTGTGTGTGTGTGTGAGCGTGTGAGCGTGGGCGCATGTGTACGTGTGTGTGGTTGTGATTTAACACCCCGCTCCCAACCAAAATAACCCATAGGCTATCTGATCCTGCATGTGGTCATACTCGCACCATCAAGGTCAACCGAGTTTGGATGAAAAAGTAAAGTTCTGTTGCTGGATGGAAATAGTTTGATGAAAGCTTGTTTACGGAAGCAAACAGAACCTGAAATGTCTGAGATGCCACGCAGGTGAAAGCTTAGAAGATGATCTCACCCACACACGGAATGGCAGTTCTGCAGTACCCAGTTTACCTTTGGGTTTGATGACTTCTCTGTGTCCTAGAGTCTCGGATAGGAGACTGTTGAGGCTGCTGGCAAAGAGTTACCGGTACCTCATTAATTGTCATTCTGTGCAAATTTAGATTGTGGAAGTCACACTGGGACAATAATTGAGCACTTGATTGAATCCTATTGTGAGGAATATGCTGCATGATCATAGGGCTGCAGTTGAACTGAAGTTCCTGCATTGAAGCCCCATTGGGCTGCTGATTTCTTTATTAGCCAGTCGTTTAGAGCTCAAACGTGTTCATTTCAAGGACCCCCAGTTTCATATACATTAGGCCAAGGGCGGTCCATATGGAAACCTTGTATGTCCAAAACCGTTCGTTTTGTATGTGGGTCAGTGACGTGACGCCCCAAAAAATGTGTTTTTAAAAAAACTTTAAATTGCAGGCATAAAAGTTATTTACTTTTGTTCTACTCACTCTCAACCTTATGGAAATACATTTTGTTTTTAGATATTTTATTGGAATCAGACTTTATTCAGCAGTTTGTTGTACTTGTGCCTAAAATCGTCATATGGTGTGACATGAAAATAATTGTTCATAAAATGAAAATGGAGTACATCTTTCTTAAGTTACTCACTTTATCAAAGTCCTTTATCATAACTAACCAGTGATCCACTATAGTTTTTTGAAAATTAATTATATCTGTATATTTTTTTCATAATCGACACTCTGTGTGAGGCCCATGTTCATGATCTTACAACATATTTTAAATGTATTCTGTCAAAACTTTCTCTAAAATTACACAAATATTTGTGACTCTTCCTGATAATATTCTCTATGTAATCCATAAACATTTTTTTGGTTTAATCATTAATAAAGGTATGATTTCTCACTATTTGGAATGTCACACCAAATGATTTAGTGTCACACCGTATGATCATATCTTCATGTGTCAAAGCAAACTGTGTTTTAACCTACCTATTAGTGAGTACTGAACTTTACTGATTGATTAAACAATTACCCAGGATAACATGGCCTTAATATTTCTGAACAGGATATTATTGTAGGGCTTTAACATGGGATAAGAAAGAATTGTAGTAGTAGATGGATGATGAGGATGTGCACAGGAATGCTACGCACACCTAAGTCTTCTGCCGGCCCACGGCAGAAGGATCCTAAAGGGACAATAAGGCGCATAGCCACACTTGGAGCCAAGGCATTGAAGGCAATATTTTATTAACACCAATTAGTGGAAACAGAACTCAGCATTCAGGTAAATTGCTTTTTTTCCGAAGTCTCCTGAACTTGAACACAGCATTTTGTGTTGAACAAATGTAATTAGGAATCATGACATTACACCACATCTCCACTAGCTAAAGAGTGCTGGGTTGCGCAACTCTGAAAATAGCTGATCTACAAGCTCTCGCAGCACAACGTGTTGAGAGCTTGTAGATCAGCTATTTTCGCTAGTTTTGTCTCGGGTCCTACCTTAACACTGTCCACTGTCCAGTCCAGTGAGTGAAAGTACAAAAGTATTAGATCAGATTAGATTATACATTTAGACTGTATTATTTGTACATCAGCCAGTCGTATTTGGTGAGGGTAGCAAACCGGCTGCCTTGTTGAGGTTCTGCTATGCCAGAGACAACCTCCTGCTCTTCGTAGAAAATGCAGTCTCGCCCCTTTGGCTCCTCTCTCCTTGCTGGGTCATTGTTTAGTTTCTCCCTGTACTTTCTCGTTCTCTCAGCACTTGTCATTTTCCAGCTGACAAAAGAAAATGGAATGTATAGTTTAAGACAAAGAGAAAATATTGTTTAGATTGAAACAATATGTTAAGGTTTCTGTGAAGGGGTTTCTGCTCTGTCTGATGAATTTGAAGTATCACTGAATGAAGCTAAATTACATTTTATGTAAAAATGTTTAAAACAAATGTTTAAATGTACAAAAGAAACATGGAACTTTGTTATTTGTTGTTATATCTGTAGTTAAATACAGTATAAATCATATGGTGTGACAGTCAAGTCATATGGTGTGACAAGCAGACATGTCACACCATATGATTAAGTGTCACACCATATTACTGTTTTCTCCATTTAGGTTTACCTTGAGGCTACTATGTACACATTAGCATGCTAACAGCATGCTAGCTATAACAAAGCAGCCTAGATCTACATGGAAATATGACCAAAACTTCAAATAACTTAAGCTTTTTTTAAAGAAAAGGTGTCACACCAAAAGACATCCAGAATGGTGAGTTTGTCAACGTTTCAACAAGATGGCATTTCATGAAAATGTTAAAATCATAACTCACCTCAGACACCTGTCTTGCAGTTGTGCTGGGAGTGCTGAATAGCCTTACAGAAGAAGGACCTCTCTAGCCAATAGGTGTCCAAATAATTGCCTGTTTAATTTTTCCAAACTAGTGTCACACCAAATGATTTTGGGTTGGGGGACAAAATGTTTTTGATCAGAAATGACTGAAAACAGTATGCTTTGACTTTGAAAAGATATAGGCTCAAAATAGACATTCTTTTTAGCCTAAATTCATTTTCAAATGATTTTTAGCAATTCTTTTTCTTAGTTTTATTCAAGTTCCCACTTTGAGAAACAAGGTCAGGACAGTCACACCATATGAGTTTTGCCATGTTTGGTTGAAGATTCTGAAGAAATGAGGAATGAAATGTTTTAATCTTGAGTAAGTTCACATAAAGCTTAATGTCCTGCACAATATTCAGAAGGTTTTTGACAAATATATTTTTTATTTATACATGTTTGACACCGAGGACAGCGAAAACGTTACGTCACGTCATCCACCCATGTATCATTTTAAAAATGATTTAAACTAGTGAAAACAGACGATCTCCAAGCACACAACACATTGCATCGCGAGGCATTTGTGTGCTTGTAGATCTGCTATTTTCACTAGTTTTGTGCGACAGTCTTGTATGAGCAGGTCTTTACTTTGTGACGAAATGGAACCAAAGGCACCTGTAGGGTTCATTTGGTTCTAATTGTAAACTCTCTGTGTTACAAACCGTTATGGGTCCATTTGGTTCCGAAGTATCAGTCATTTAGCTGGGGACCCCCTGGAACCTCCTCAAGGACCCCTGTGGCATTGTTTCACACTGTTTATATGTGGTGTAAACTCGTGATGTGGCAAGAAACTTGAATTTGAAGTCGAGCTCACACATTCACACACGCGCACACACACACACACACACACACACACACACACACACACACACACACACACACACACACACACACACACACACACACACACACACACACACACACGCACACACGAAATTGCTATAGCGTTATTTGCCAAGTTGTGAATACTCTGTGACCCAGTTAAATTCGGTGCCATCATTTTAATGACAGACTATTACTCTGCAGACGCAGCTGAGAAATATGTGACTCAGCTGCTGTCACAGTCACAATGTAACCGGAATCCTGCCTTGTGTATTTATTTTATTTATTGGTTATGGCTGACATGGCAGCAGCAGCGGCAGCGTTTCTTCACGGGGGCCGGGCGCTAATAAGCCTCGTCAAACGGTAATCACAGCGCCGCTTGTGACATGTGGCTCTGCTTGGGGCGTTAGCGGAGTCTAAGTGCACGAGGGCCTGGGGGATTATTAGCTCCGCCCTGGCTTGTGGAGTGCATCGTGCAAACGAATGCATCTCGTACTGTATGAGCCATGCAGTGCGCTCGACAGCTCAATGTTTATCATACACTAGAACAGTGGTTCTCAACCTGTGGGTCCCCAGATGATTAAGTTAATGTGCAACATTGTTTTCTCACTCAACAGTAAACAAACCAACATAAAGTTTAATTGTATAGAGGTTATCTGCACATTTCTGTGACAACTTTTAAACAGTAATAGGCCTACCTCTAAAATGACAAATGAAACATTGGTCATTCTGTCAAATATTAGAGGCAGACATTGTGAAAATAGCCGATCTACATGTTCACAACGCGTGTTTGTGTATGCGGCCGTCAGGTCGCTTACACAAACTTTAGAAGGCAATCGTAGCCAAACAAGAGGGAATATGGGAAATGGGACAGATCCATGTTGATGACATGACTTTGTGTGATTTTAGGCCAACATCTGTAGGAGCAATTTGCAAAAATCGGCCTAATGGTGGCGCTCAAAGAGGGCCATGTGAGAAATCAGGTGCGGAGGTTGTTATTTGCCATCCAAGGAGTGTGTGTGCAAAGTTTGGCATCAATAGGGCCAATGGTGGCAGAGATAAGAGTAGAGCCAAAAGTGTGATGTGACGTGACGGACAGACGGAGGGACAGATGGACGGACGGACGGACGGACAGACAGACAACCGGTGGAGCTTTTCATAGTAACTTGCGACCTGACTGTCGCAATAACGATATATACATATAAGCAGATAGTGTATGTGACAGCTGGTAAACACACACAATGTTTAGAACGTTAGGATCATATTTGGTTGCAGTTGTACACCCATGTTAGGGGGTCATTGAAATGAAAAGGTGTGAAGACCTCTGCAACTGGAAGACTTTTGCCTTTGAAACGTCAAGTGGTTCCCATTTCTTGTTACATCTCACTTGCATCTCACAAGCAGCCAACATCTTTTGGCCATCTGCCGCTGCTTTTTGCATGAGGTCGAGCTGACTTTACCTCTGCTAGAACACAGGTATATCTGTCCTATCTCTGTGCCTGGTTGGAAGCGAAACAGATAACTTCAAAACACTCTCGACTTAAAAACACATCCAAGGCCAGGCCACGTCAATGCCTTAGTGAAGTTCACACAAGTTAAACTGAGATACATGCTGTACACATAACTTTTGCCATCTCTCCCATTCCTCTGACACCCTGTTTTTCCTCTTTCTCTTTCCCATCCCTCAAGCTATTTTGGTTCTATCTCCCTCTCGCTCTCCGTTCCTTTCGTTGCATCCATCTTTTGCATCTCATGCACAATTAATTCAGTGTCTGGAGTCACTGCTCTGATACCATCTCTGCCTCTCCCCCCCCCCCCCCCTCTCTCTCTCTCTCTCTACCTCTCTCTCTCTCTGAGGACAGCAATTGTCCTTCCTGCCACCTCCTTAGACAGGAGACTGGGGTTAAATCCTTCCACACAGTGCCTCCAGCTCGGCCGGGCACACCAACAAACACTATTTTTAGACAAACACTGAGATTGTGAAAGCGATTCCCCACACCGGTTGTTTTGAGGAACGCTTGTTTGGGCGAGCGGCGCTCCTGCCACGTGTCTCAGCCAATCACAGCCATTCGGGGGCGCTGTTTGAGGACACAGTACAAATTCTAACCCTATACGTTTTAACAGCTCTTAGTTGAGGTTCCTGTTGTCATTACCATACGTCCTCCCTTGGGTAAACAAAGCAACACATGAATTTGATTTGCTATCGCCAGACAATGTCGTCCAAAGATTCATGTTTTTGGACAAGACCATGTTCCTCCGCCCACTTTTTGACTATCGCCTCTTCGCCTGCTATCGCTAGTAGTTGCCGGGTAGGCAAACAACGCACTTCCGGGAAATACGGCCGGCTGTCGCCCGCTGTTAAAATGCACCGTAAGTTGGGGCGCCCGCTGGCCTACTGGTCCGGGCGCATACCACTTAGGCATTGCCACATAGGCATGGATGCCTGGTGGCGTCGCCGGTTCGATTCCCGATCCGGACGACTTTTGCCGCATGTCACTCCCCATCTCTCCCCCCATTTCCTGTGAGTATACTGTCCTATCAATAAAGGCATAAAAGCCCAAAAACTAATCTAAAAAAAAAAGCACCTTAAGTCTTCTTCCACACTGGAAAGCAAACTGCAGCCATGTTCTTTTGCAGCCTGTCGGCGCTGCACACTCATGCCTCCGTGATGTCAGTGATGTGGTTTGATAATGGGTCTATTGGTACATGTTTGAGGGTGGGAAGCTGGTGTTCTCTCTCTCTCGCTGCACCAGTGACTCCTAAAGGTTGGTCTGTCTAGCAAAGAGCGGAACAGAGAGGGACATGTTTTTTTTCTGCAGTCTTCAAGGCGAAACTCCTTGCTGTCAGTTGAATAGAAGCTGCTGGTGACTCCATGTGTGTCAGAAAGGAGATGTGGTTCTCTGCACTCTCTCCCCAGACAGACCATGCAAACATGGGGGGGAATTGACAATGACTAAATGGGGGAGAAAGAAATGAAAAGGATAATGAGAGACAGAGAGAGAAAGAGAGAGAGAGGAAATGATAGGAAGTTCTATTTACAGTCTGATGAAAAGGAAGTTGGGCTGTAATCTGTGGATATTTAATAACACTGTCACTTCTAATCACATAGTGCTGTCTGTCTATCATTTAGCCGATGTCTCCGACTCGCTCTCTCTCTAACCAAACATACCACCATGTACTGTGAGAGCACACTCTTAAGCTGTGTGGATTTAGACGTGAAATCTTTTAAAGCTGCACTAGATGTAACTTTCCTCTTCTGCCCCGGAGTTGAACCTGGTTTCAAGTGCTGAAGTTGAGCTGACAGAGCATGCCTGCTTGCTCAGGGGATGAATTGAATCTTGACCAACAGGCCAAAATGTGTGTCAGCAGATCCTGTTATGAGACATGACCTAAATGATCTAAATGTCTCAATAGAAGAGCATGGAGACCAAAGACAACCACCCCCATTGTATACGTTGTATTGTATGAACATACTCTACAGGTTGGACAAGATTACATTAACCGCAAAGTTACATGCAGTAGTGCTTTAACTGTTTGCACCGTGTGTGTGTGTGTGTGTGTGTGTGTGTGTGTGTGTGTGTGTGTGTGTGTGTGTGTGTGTGTGTGTGTGTGTGTGTGTGAGAGAGAGAGAGAGAGAGAGAGAGTACAAAATCAAGAAGTTACAGAGCTTTTAGCTCCTCTTTACGTTGAAACCAGCTGCAAGATGAGCATTTAGCTAACCAGTAAGACTCCCTAATCGGGAAATAAAAATGGGACAGATGCATGTTGATGACAGAACTCTAGACATACTGTGTCCCGCTTTGTGTGATTTTAGAGCAAAATCTGTAGGAGCGCATTGTCCAAAAATGTGTTTTGCAAAAATCGGCCTGATGGTAGCGCTAAATGGGACAGACGCAAAAAATGACAGTACATGCAGTAGCCTACATCATTATGTGTGTGCGCGCGCGCACGTGCGTGCACGTGCGTGCACGTGTGAGCGTGCCTTTCTCCCTATTGATGTGAAGTGTTTGATGTTGCTGCCAAGTAGAGACAACAATGCCGCTGAAACTATGTCAGCGTTCCATTCAGCTGTGGCTAGCCACATTTACATTGATATCGCTGATCTCATAATCCCCTAAGCAGCACATTAATAGCATTAGCAGCAATTAGCGCTACATTCACACATGCATGACCTTAACAACACTTAAAAGACCCTGCTGCGACTGTCCCTGCTGCTGTCACTTCCTTTTTCTGTCATCAGGGGCGTCACAAGGGGGAGGAAAATGGGACTGAGTTACTAGGGCCCAAGGTGGAGGGGTCTGGAATTATTTTATACTTTAGCTATTGAAAAATAGCAGATATACAAGCGCAGCACTCGGTGCCACGCTGTGAGCTTGTATATCTGCTATTTTTCAATAGTTAAAGCACAAAATGTGAGTGAATCCTTGTACCCATGGCCTAGAATTTGGTGCGACACCCCTGTCTGTCATCCACGGCTGTTCATTACCGAGATCCTAGGCCTTTTGGAATCTGAAAATATGCCTTTTCGTGCCATTTCTTTTAAGATTTATCTTTTTAATAACAGCTCTGCAGGCTTCACAACGCGTGAAAATATGTGGGTGGCAAAGGGGAAATGGAGCTCTCCTATCGCAGCAGTTGGCTAGATTTTGGAGACGGCAAAATCTCTGTTGCTGTCTTGTAATGACACTATAGTTGCTTTGTATTCAGGAATAATTGGAGCAACATTATCTCTGTGTGTGTCTGAAACACATTTATTTTTTTATTTTATGGATTTCTTTAGAAGTGAACAGTCATAAGGATACAAGGAGCACACTCAGCAAAAAAACAAATTACTTCGATATCCTTTTATTTCAAAACCGTGTTGCAAAGAAGACAGATTAAACCCTTCCGGCCCTCCTGGTGTTTATCATCACTGATGTAGGAGACAGTTACTGTAAGAACCAAGCACGTGCACACATAGACATCAAAGGGGGCTTGAGCCCCTGCCCTTTTGTCCGTCTGTAAGAAAGTGCCCTCTCCAGACCATGAATGCAGTTTTTACTATGGTGAAAGAAATGCAAATGCCCCCATTTCCATGTCATACCTGAAGGCAGCAAGAGAATTGCCTCGTCCAAACTCTCCTGAACTTGAATGCGGCACCTTATGTTAACTCATATTATGCCATAAACGTACTAAACGTCTTTGATCTCCAGTGCCATAAACGCACTTTACGTCTTTTTAATTAATCAAAAGTTTTATCTTTCATACCATAATTGTAATTTAAAAAAAATCGCTCTAGAAGTTAGGCATAAGCCTCCGTGACCGGAGCGCCACGACCGATTTGACTGTAGCACCGGTGAACACAGTCCGACGGGAAAACCGGTAAGACCGAACATTGGTTCCGGCCACTTTAACGTTAGCTATACACGTTCGTTTATACAATTGCCGTGCTTCCCAGACGAAGTATAAGTACTCAAAAAACTCGAAGAAATAACGCGGTTCCAGCCGTGCCATCCATTAGGCGATCAGAGCCCTTGATAGCGATCGGCAGGGCTCGGAAGTGTTATAGCATGTTAGCAAAAAGGCCTGGCCAAAATGTAAACAACTAGGCCACTATCAAAAAAAATGGACGTGTCTCTTCCTTCTTCTGTTTGTTGATCAGATAGTAGGAGAACACCACCTGGTGGTTTTCAAAGGCCATTGCACTCTAGAGAACACAGTCCCATTGACAGCATAAACATATCACAATGATCAAGACATCTTACACATGTTCTATTGAAGCCCAAATCTAATGATAGGATATATATATATATAAATATACATTTACAAAGTTTTCCTTTGTAAGAGGGTATATGTGTAATTGCGACCGTAGGTCGCACTTACTACAGAAAGCTGCTCGAGGTGTCCGTCCGTCCGTCCGTCCGTCCGTCCGTCCGTCCGTCCGTCCGTCACACACGTCACACGTCACACTTTTGCCCTGCTCATATCTCCGCAACCGTTGCCCCGATCCATGCCAGATTTTGCACACACACTCCTTACCTGCCAAACTACAACCTCCAAGGACCCCCGGAGCTCCAGGGACCCCCAGCTCCCTCGGGGACCCCCAAGTGTAAAAAATGAGCACATGTGCAAAAATTACCAAATGACCACCCCAACGGGGCTGCTCACGGGGCATTCCCGGGGACCACCCACTCCTGGTGCTCCAGAACGGATGCAAAAGTGGTGGCGCCCCCAGTGGAGGACCCCCTGCCACTGCAGCTCACATAAAATGCCGTAACTCGGGCTAGGAGCGACCGGGAGAGCCGGGGCCGGTACCTATTCGTCCGCCTTGGCGGCGCGGAGATCCCACCCCGCATTTCTCACATGGCCCTCTGGCGCCACCATGAGGCCGATTCAGATTTTGCCCTAAAATCACGAAAATCACTACACAGTATGTCTACACTCATGTCATCAACATGCTCAGGAAGATTTTGGAAAAACACATTTTTGCTCTATTTGTGGAGATAAGTGACCTACGGTCGCTTATCTCCCGATTAGGGAGTCTTACTGGTTATATATATGTAATTTAAGTACAACATATGATTTTGGCCCCCATAAAAAGGTAAAATTAAACAAAATGGATGGCATCAGTTTTGTAGATTTTTAATAAAGGGTGGCATTCAGTGAGTTTTAAAAGAATAAGAATTGCCCTCTCTGTGTAGAAATCCATGCTTAGTTCAATGTGGTATCAAGCACCGAAAATAGCCGATCTCCAAGCTCACAACGCGTCGCAGTGCGACATGTTGTGAGCTTGGAGGTCTGCTATTTTCGGTATTTTCACCAAAAGTGCCCTTTTACAAATGTCCTGCCCCTGCCTCTCTAACATTCTCTGCACGTCCCTAGTAAGAACCCCCCAAAAAATCTGTCTCCTATCAAAAGTGATGACTGCCGTGAGAAGGCTATTATTCTGTGCTCCATTGACTGATGCATGGACATGCAGCGGGTGATTCACTGAACAGTGGAAATGCTACTGTTGGCTGGATGTAAGGACATGTGTGTCAGCATGTTACATTGTGTTCTCCATAGGCTAGTGTAATGAATAGAACATCTGGATGCAAATACATGTTTTTCAGCATATTACATTGTGCTGCCCATGGGCTATAGTGCCCATTCTGATTGTTAGTCTGGTCGCCCACTTGCAGGGCAACCAGTAGGGATGGATATTGTCTGCGATACTTTTAATGGTATCGATCGCATGATGTTGATACTATCGGGTGTCGGTTCACGTAAAAACGAACGATACCTCGTTTTGATACTCTTGAACGCACCCCTGGCCGGTCGCATCTGTAACAGTTGGGCTACTGAGAGTTTAATGACTGCTTTAGTACTCGTTACTGTGGAAAATAGCCGATGATTATCCAACGTCTATTCTCTCCGCTCCGCCACACTGTGTGATCATCATCATCACCTCTGCTCTACCGCAGCAGCCAGCAAGTCACCACTCTTTCCGTGTTGAAGTTAAACTTAAATAAAAAGTATCGAAAATGGTATCGAAAAGGGTATCGTATCGATTCCCAGGTATCGAAAAAGGTATCGTATCGATTCAAAGGTGAACGATACCCATCCCTAGCAACCAGACTATAGTACTTGTCTGACTTTATTCCATCTTTCATCGTCTGTGAACATAGCCTGGTGGCGCGCACTTGGGCCATATGTCAAATCGACCGGCTTCACCGGGACACGCATGCGTGCTATTTTGCTAAGAGATACGTTATATATAGTTTAATGTATATACATTTATTTGTGAATTAATTTTAATGTTTAACTTTTCCCATATGGAGATGGCTGACATCATAGATGTCTGACATCATAGACCACATGTGACTGACACAGTATGTCCTATAATATGGGCTTAATATTGATTACATCAGGGATCTCCATATATGGGCATAAAAGGGACAAGGACTGACACAGAGGTCTCCATATATGGCCATTAATTTATTAGTGAATTCATTTTCCCCATTGTCTTGAATGGGGAAAATTCAAACGGTAAGACGAAATTAATTTGCGAAGTTTGTGTCACGGCAACCACACTTGCAATTTCCAATTGCATCTTTCTAGTTATAAGTTGTTTTTTTCTGTTACAAGTTACTTGTAACTTGTTACTAACTGTTACTTTCTCTGGCATAATATGAACATCTGGATGGAGGGACCTGTTTGTCAGCATGTTACCGTTGTTTCCTGTGGAGATTGGCACATTTCACCCAGGTTTTTGCATCTCACATCACTTTGTCTGCTGACCTCACTCAGGAACCAAATAAACAGAAAATAAACAAAAATTAAAATAAAACAATTCACAGGAGGCAAGCAGTGATCACCCCATGATGTGCACTGCAATGTAGTTTCAAATGCACTACATTGCAGGCGCTTTTTGAGAGTAAAAAAGTAAGAAGACACCTGTGACATGTGTGATCTGGGCAGCTTGCCCCAGGAAATGTGCCAATCTCAACAGGAAACAATGGTATATTGTGTTATCCATGGGCTAGAGTCTTGAATAGAACATCTGGATAGAGAGAGAGTGGGCAAAAGAGTGTGAGGGACCGAGGGTGCCAGACGGGGAGACAAAGGGACGAGATGCAATGAGGATGAAGATGTTGTAGATGAACAAAGAGAGGATGTGCATGTATTAGTGATGCACCGGTAGGGTGCTTTAATACCCACACCCACCTGTACCATTATGAGAGCCAATCCGCAGTGCCTAACCGGCAAAAATAATTACCCGATCAACCATCCTGACCCGACAGGCAAACCACCAGCTTGATGCATTTTAGAAGCACAATTTGCAGGATCGAGTGCCAGGCTAAATAAACAGAATAACTGAGAAAACCTCAGGAGGCACAACTCCACAAACTCGTTAGACTTTGCATAAGTGGCTCTTTGGTTTTCATTAACTTTAATTCTGAAATCATAGGGCTGATTTGATGGAAATTGTTGAGTGGGCAGCAGGCTCATTACATGAATGCCTATCAAGGTTTGATATACCTGTCTTAGGGCCATGATATTTGTACAATGCCTTACAACTCAAGCAATGTAGTCTGTATTGTAATTGTGTCATTGGAAATGTCAACTGGCCTGAATCTCTCCCACTACACCTTACCACCTTTTTCAGCTCACCATAGCATTGCCTATTTTTGGAGCGGTGAAAGCGCTCCCAATAGACAGGTATGTCCGTGGGTATGTGGGTGGGTGGGTGGGTGGCTGGCTGGGTGGCTGGGTGGCCGTGTCCGTAGCCTGGCAATACCTTGAGTGGCCACACACAACACACTAGTTAAAGGAGGGGCGCTGTTTTGTGCAGGCCAGGCACACTCACCACTCACTCACACACGCACGCAACACACACACACACACACACATAGCTGCTCAGATTCACCGCTCCACTTCGAACCGAGGTTTGATTTTATTCCTTAGATTAAGTCGGCCATATCATCATTCATCATATCATCTTCTTTTTAACCCCCAAACTCGTAGGGAAAGACACGTTGTGTGTGTTGACCTGCCCGCTCGGATCCGTGATATTTCCTAGTAAGCTTAGCTTACCCAATCCTGCCAGACCTGTTGGTCGACCCACGCAATCCCCATTTTATATGATTTTTTAAAATTATACACTTGTTTAACTGTAGTAAGAGTGTACAAATGTACACATGAGTTATAGACCCCTAGTGTCCCTTGTGTTCCTAAAATTAGCTAGAGACCCCCTGGAACCCCCTCAAGTACCCTTGGGGATCCCCAGACCCCATGTTAAGAACTCATGAGTCTTCAAATGTGCTGAATCATGGCCAGCACCTCTTGGACACTATGGATGGAATGATATGAACATTTCATGTCACGATTATTGTGACCAAATAAATTGCGATTTACGATATTATCGCGATAATCAAAATATTCCGAACATCAGCAGGATAATGGATTTGCCAATAAATACCAGATCTACAAGCTCACAACACGTTGTGACGCGTTGTGAGCTTGTAGACTTGCAATTGTTCGGCAATGAGATTTGGTAGATAGTGGAAAAAAGATATGCAGCTCGGCAAATAAAAGGTGAATTGATCCCAGTGCATAATTTCACTATTAATTTAAATCTCCACGATACGATTATTGTGAGTGTTTTTTATGACGATAAATGATAACAACGATTATCGTCCCCATCCCTATAGTGGACAAACACAATGTGATTCCTCCCTTTCAAACTTTCATATATTTTCCATTGTTTAAGGTTGTTCCCTCTCTTGCCATTCTCTTCCTCTCTGTCTCGTGCTTCCCTCCCCCATCTCTCTCTCTCTCTCTCTCTCTCTCTCTCTCTCTCTCTCTCTCTCTCTCTCTCTCTCTCTCTCTCTCTCTCTCTCCCTCCCCCCATCTGTTTTTCTGTCAATGTGAAATATTGCCTTGTCAGCTGAGCTGCCTCTGTGTAACTAAAATCAGCCTGTATATATATTGTGCTTAATACTAAAATGTGCCCTCGTTCCGTTATCCTCCAATAGGACAATCTGTTTTTCCTGTACAAACAACTATAAAATGAGGTCAATCGATAGCCTTCACATTAGGTTACTTGTTTCAGTCACTCAAACTGTTAAAGCTGTAATCTGTAACTTTCGTGTCCTAAACATCCAAACATTTTGAAAATTGCTATAGTGCATTTATATTAATCAGTGCAATTAAAAGAGTACATGGTTAGTATTTAGTAAAATATCAATGTCAACTATTCACCTTATTCCTGGCCACTCCCAGGAAGTAGGGCAAAAGTTAACACATGGGCTGGGCGAAACACCTGGGAAAGTGGTACACAGGAAACTCAATGATGTTGGGCTCTGGCCAGGTGAAATTTGTGTCTAATAAAAGAAGTGTGTGTCTAATGTTTTTAAACCAGTGGTTCCCAAATTTTTTCATATCAAGGATATCAAGGACCCCCAGATTAATATAGCCTATTTGTCCACAGTCGCAGACCCCCATCTGAAGATGTGGTGCCCTCCACACAGGATTTGTGTTAGTTAGTTTCAAAAATATTCAAAATATTTTTGAATATCTTTTTTTTTTTTCAATATTCTTTTAAATAGTAGATCTAATAGTAGAATATTTTTGGGGGCACGGTGGTGCAGTCAGTAGTGCTGTCGCCTCACAGCTAGAAGGTCCTGGGTTCGATTCCCGCCGGGGGACACTGTGGGTGCTGGGGGGCGTGTTCCCTCCTCCGCGTCATCAGTGCCCACACCCTAGGTGGGGTTGGCAAAAGGGCCTTTCTGTGTGGAGTTTGCATGTTCTCCCCGTGTCTCCTAGGGTAGATACCCTCACAAAAACATGCAGTAATCCTGGTCTCTATAAAGCCTCCCCCTGGCCAGCCCGGGCGCCTGATGGAGGGGAATGGAACTGGTTGGAATAACGTGTTCCTTCCACGCGCTATGTCCAACCGGGGAAGCTCCCCCTGTCAGGTGATAAGAAGCGGCCTGCTCACTCCTCATGCATTGAAGGAAGCATGAGCTCAGTTCGGGGCCCTCCCCAGGTTGGCAGAGGGAGAGTAGAGCCCAGGATCACAGCTTAGGCAATTGGCACCGGGAAAAAATGGGTTACAAAAATCGTGGGATAAAAATTTTAGAAAAAAAATAAAAAATAGTAGATCTACAAGGTCACAATGTGCCGCAATGTGACACATTGTGAGCTTGCTGATCTGCTATTTTCAAATAGCCGATGTATAGTAGTAAAACTGAGCCTATAGTGCTTCTATTGGACTTATTTTCGTAGACTTGGCCGCTTGTTTCTTTGGCAAAATCACTTCCTTACTTGGGAGGAAGTGAAAAGATGTTGAATGAAGCAGCACAGAGAAAAACATAATGGCGCCCTCTGTAAAAGGCAACGGCGGTGCCCTGGAGAATACCAGGAATAAGGTTTTTTCTTCTTCTTTAAGAAAATTTGGAACAGAAAACCATACTGTATGTACAGACCGTAGTACAAAACCCATAAATCAACACAGATGGACTAACATGGTTGCAAGTGGATTTAGGTCGGTCTAAAATTGTCTGTTCCTGTAACCTGGTTTCAGACTGAGTGTGTAATTTATACAGGAGGTGAAGAAGTCCAAACAAAATGTGTGCTTCCCTCTCGCCTCTCTACACAGTTAGACTAACACTGTCCAATACCCTCTCAGTTGCAGAAGTGGGTAGTTGTGACCGTCAGGTCACAAGTTACTATGAAAAGCTCCACCGGCTGTCCCTCCGTCCCTCCGTCTGTCCGTCACTCACATCACGTCACACTTTTGCCGGGCACCGTTGCCCCTATCCATGCCAAACTTTGCACACACACTCCTTGGCTGCCAAACCACAACCTCCAGCCCTGATTTCTCTCATGTCCCTCCTCTAGTGCCACCATCAGGCTGATTTTAGCAAAACACATTTTTGGACACTAGTTCCAGTAAGACTCCCTAATCAGGAGATAAGTGACCGTCAGGTCGCATACACAAACTTCGTAGCCAATCAGGAGGGTGGAGGGAATATGGGAAATGGGAACCTTTTTCTCAATAGACGAGTTTCAAGCATACTGATCATACCGATGCACCAACCAACATTCAACAAACCCCAGTGCACGCATTGGGAGAAGCCACCAATCAGACTTATTTGTTCGGCTCATATTATTAACTCAGGTGCATATAAATAGGCTCTAATGCCTGACTGTTTGTCGTGGGTTTGAGTCCCATTCCCGGCGACCGTTGCTGCATGCGTGTCACTCTCCATCTCTCTCTCCATTTCCTCTCAATCTACTGTCCTATCAATAAAGGCATAAAAGCCCCCCCCCCCCCCCCAAAAAAATAAATAAATAAAATCAATTTCACTCAAAAGACTATGACTAGAACTAAATTAAAATGCGCTGTGAACATCAACACTTGATTGATTGATTGATTGATTGATTGATTGATTGATTGATTGATTATTTTATTAGACAAAAATGGAGAACAGTACAAGTATAGTCAATACAATTGAAATGTAGTACAGTACAAGTACAGTTAAACACCCTGCCTAAAAGGAACATCCCAAATAAGACCTTTTACTGTCTTTTTTTTTTTACGTTGGAAGCTCCTTCTCTGGCCTCCCGAAAGGTGAGCTTTCAGGGCAGTTTTGAAGGTTTGAAGCAGTTTTGCCAGCGAGCTACGTGTTTTAAGGGATGTAGTCAAGGAATTCCACACCTGGGTGGCAGTGTTGTAGAAGGAGAATTTACCCATAATTTGTCTTATGGGTTTGTGTTATCAGATCACTGTGTGCGCTCTCTCTGCCTCAATTCCTGTCATCCTAGGTCCCTGCGTCACGTTAATTTACTCTTTCCCTTCTTCTTCCTGTTTTCCATCATCCCGATGCGTTCCATTCTTAGGCATATCATATATCTGGAGGAGTCGACGGAGAGGAGAGAGGACACTAAAGTCTACGATGTGACACTTACTGTAATATTTAATAGTCATCATTTATTGACCTGCCTGGCGTAACGTGTATAAATAGACACTCCCAGTGCGACGGCATTGTATTATTGATATGCAGAGAAAGGGATGAATGTATGCATTTCTCCATTATTGATAAAGGAGGGATAGATGGAATGCGAACAAAGGGAATAGAAGGGGGTCAGTGTGAGAGATCAGAGAGATGAAGGGTGAGAAGGAGAGAGCGGGAGCAGGGGCGTCACAAGGGGGGTGGGGGGGAGTGGGACTTATAGGGCCCAAGCTGGAGGGGCCTTAATTATTTTATACTTTAGCTATCGAAAAATAGCAGATATACAAGCTCACAGCGCGGCACCGAGTGCCGCGCTGTGAGCTTGTAGATCTGCTATTTTTGAAAAGTCATGAAAATGTGTGCAAATCTTTGAATACATTTTAAGTGAACATTTGTAACTCAAATTTTGCTTCTGGGGGGTCCCTGCCCTGGAACTAAACATTTTGAGATGGGGGTCCGTGGCCAAATACATATCATTTTGGGGGTCCTTCACATGAAAAGGTTTGAGCACCACTGACAGAGTGCCGCGCTGCGAGCTTGTATATCTGTTATTTTTCAATGGTTAAAGCACAAAATAATGCGTTCCCATTTCCCCCTTTGAAGAACATTCATGGGGGGCCCACAATGAATCCTTGTACCCAGGGCCCAGGATTTGGTGTGACACCCCTGGCGGGAGACTGAATTAGATGTACAGAGAGGGAATGTAGGCTACGGTACTGTATATACTTTTCTATAATTGATAACCAGGGATGATAGATGTTGGATGAGACTTAAGGGATGGAGACTGGAGTGTATTAGGCAGGAATACAGAGCAGCTGTGACAGAATGACTTCTGGTCAGGGTTCAAAGCGGGGACATTTTATAAACCACTTAAAGTGCGGGTGCCATGATTTTTCCCCCCTATAAAACATGATTATCTACTATTATGATTATACTAGGAGGAAGATATTTTCCAAAAAAGTGTACAGAAAGAGTTAAAATGAAGTTTTTATGTGGCCACACCCACCAGTTCATTGGTATGCTTGGTTGTCATGGTGGGTGGTGACCCAGCTGAAGTTAGCCACACCCACGTATGTTGGGTGTATGGTAATTAAGGGAGGGGTTGATTCTGTGATGTAATAAGTATCTGTGTTTTTGGACCGGCACGTTTGACCCCACAAGGTGGCAGCCTACAGCTAAAACCCAAATAGAAAGGCAATACATAATTGCTCATAACAACCACACCAGGGGGTCTAATGAAGTACTGTCAACCTCCTAGACACATGAAAACTAGAAAAAGTACAAAACTATGGCACCGCCTCTTTAAACCATTTAGGCCTAACCTATAGAATAGGGCTAAATCAGAAATTAGCCTACAAAACAAATATGTTGCTACATACTGTACATGTACTGTAAGCCCCTCCCAAACAGCAAAATGTGTTCCCGGCCTGAATCGGTTAAAGTAGTAGTACACCCCAAAAAGGACTTTATTTCTATTGATTATTCACGCCACAGAGATGTGATTATAGTAGTAAATAATGGTGAGGTTCCTCACTCTTGTCATCCACAATGTGGATGTTGTGGGGAAGCTCCACCGTTCAGGAACACTTCTTACCTTTTGTGAACATTGTATCCAAAAAGGAAAGGTCCCATACCCGTCTCTCAAGTGTATACTTCTTTAATGTGGAAGAAAATCTAAACAGCCTGTTGAAATGAAGAGTTTAAATCGCTGTTTATGTCAGCCCGTGATTCAGTGAAATTGCACTGGGAAGAACTGGCTCTTCCCAGTGCAATTTCACTGAATCACGAATGCTATAGTCATGTGACTGGCAGTGGCCATTCATCTGTGTACCAGCCACCTAGCGGTCGGGAGAGAAAACTGACAAAAACAGCGATTTAAACTCTTTATTTCAACAATCTGCTTAGATTTTCTTTCAGATTACATTTACTTTTTGGATACGATGTTCACAAAAGGTAAGAAGTGTTACTGAATGGCGGAGTCATCGGAAATGTCCGATGACTCCGCCTGAATCTCTCCCACACCTTACCACCTTTTTCAACTCTCCATAGCATCACCATCTATTCCTCAGATTAAGTCCATATCATCATTGGCAGCCTCTTCTTTCAAACCCCCAAAGGGAAAGACATGTTTTGTCTTTAGTAAGCTAAGCTCACTAGGAAATGTCAAGGATCAGAGCGCTCTGATCCTTGACATTTCCTAGTGAGCTTTAATAGCTTACCCGATCCTGTCACACCTGTTGGTCGACCCACGCAACCCCCATTTCATATGATTTTTCATACACTAAAATCACACACTAAAATCTTGTGTCCATCTATCCCCACTTTAGACTCCCTGAACATGGCCAAATGTATTCGTATAGACACTCAGCCAAACCTGATGCACTGCAGTGGTTTCGAACCTCTAACTACGTGGTGGTGGACAGGTACTTTACCCTTGTGCCACCTGAACACCATGCAGATTCTGACAAATTGCCAGTGATGCCAGGGTTAATGTGATTATTAGACATACACATCAACCATATCACATAGATTCAGTCTGACCAGAAACGTGGATAAAACATATACCCAGGAGGACATCAAAAGCAGACACCTGGATCTCCCCTAACAAATCGAAGCCAAGGTGGTCTTGAAAGATTTGTGCATGCAGAATCCAGCGTTCTCGTTCCATTGGTCTGTCTATCATATCATATGGCGGAGGAAAATGGAACACTTCACCGTTTCCCTTGAACCCTTTGATATAGCGCCTCTGTGTCCGCCCAGACGGCATCTTCAGAGAGAAGGAAAGAGACAAGTGCGGTGACTCTAATGTTTCCCCCAAGGAGCGTTTGCAGGAAGAGAGAAAATGACAGACGGCATTGAGAGGAGCAGAGGAAAAGAGGAAAATAAAAGCTGAGAAGTGATGATGAACAGATCGGACAGGGAAGAGAGAAAGAAGTTGAGTTATTTAATCCAGCATTCAGACGGAAACGCTAAACTAAAGCGATGTTGTGTGCATACCATGTCGCTAGGTGGCGGCGACGCACTACCTGGCAGTGTATGACATCATGTCCGCTCTCCTTCCTATCACAGCATTTGTTTACATAATTACCGTGGCAGTGTACAGGCTCCACTGCTGTCGCCTTTGCAGCGTCAGCCATGACATCATACATGTTGCGGATTCCCTGTATACTCGCCCGTTTAGATGGAAATGCAAGGGGGATCGTTTCAAAGATTTTCAGTCTGGGAAGAGGTTTTCCTTTTTGCGTTTCCAACCCCCGAAAATGCCGTCGTCGTCTGAACGGAAGGCATATCTAACATTTCATCTTGGCGTTTTCTCGTGGAAACGGCGTCGTCTGAACGCCGCCTGAGACCAATACTGTGGGTTGTAGCCGATCTACAAGCTCGTAGCTTGTAGATCCAATAGAGCCAATACCTTCATACTTTTACTAAAGTGCATTTTGAATTCCGGACTTTCACTTGTAACAAAGTATTTCTACATTGCAGTATTGATACTTTTACTTAAGTCAAAAATTAACTTTTGTCCACCACTGACAGAATGCAACTCTGATGCGACGGAGCAAATCAAACTCTACTCTAATGATGACGCTTTTTTTCAACCCCAGAGAAGTTGATTGTGATTGATAGGGATTGGATATGCCAGGACGATTTCACGCTAATGTAGCGCGACATTCGTTTATTCATTCATCCGTGCGTTTGTTCAATTAATAATTTCTGTACATTCATTCCAATGAATAGATCGCATAGACTCAACCATTATCTGTTTTAGTTTTTGTTTGTTTTTCATTTTGTTCATTAAGGAAGGAGCCTGTGTTGTTATCCACTGAATGCATTCATTAGCTCGTTCATTCAGCCTTGCTGTTGCCTCGTTCATTGATTTGTCCATTAGTTTATTCATTTAGCTGCTCTGTTGTTTTATGTTCTTGGTTTGGGTCAATGCTGGAACCTCTCTTTCACTTCACCTACCACTATATATATATATATATCAATATATCTATATATCTATATGTCTCTGTATCTATCAGTGGTGGAAAAAGTAGGCCTACTCACATTTTTTACTTAATAAAGTATCAATACTGAAATGTAGAAATACTCTGTTACAAGTAAAAGTCCGGAATTCAAAATGTACTTGAGTAAAAGTATGAAAGTGTTGGCATCAAAATGTACTTAAAGGGAAGAGCCACCCATTTTCAACATTGAACTATGTCATTAATATACCTTTGAGTTATGTGGAAATAAGAACAAATGTATTACATTTTTTCCATTTTCCAAAAGATTATTACAAATAAATGAAAAGTTATAGAAAAAACACGGCCAGCTCATGTATCAGTCACCAGAAAAAAGACAGGTGTTTTTGATGAATCTATCATGGTTTAAATGGAGTTTGACTTTACAAATGGTTTGTATAGGAATGGGCCCTGGATGGGAAGTGTCTGATAAAACGAATATCAAATATCTATATTGAATCAAGCAAATTAAAATCTGTCCAGGGTGTTCACAAAAGCAGACGATAAAATGACCAAAAGTTGTTTTTTGAAAGTGGAATATCCCTTTAAGTTAAGTTACTAAGCTAGTTATTTTACACCACTGGTATCTAGTATCTATACATCTGTGTCTATCTGTCTGTCCATTGATTCGTTCATCCTTTTATCCATCCATCCGTCTATTCATTCATTCATTCATTCATTCATTCATTCATTCATTCATTCATTCATTCATTCATGCATTCATTTGGTTATCCATTCATTCATTCAGCCATCTTGTGATTGTACATGCAGTGCTTGTTAGTTGTTCCACATGGATAGGCAAAGACCAGGCTTTATGATGGAAATAGATAAACTGCCTCCGCATCCGTGTGCTTGCATTTACATATGTACAGTAGGTGCATGCATTCGCATTATGTACGCACTGGCATCCGTACAGTATACTGTATGTTCACGTGCCAGTGCATGCCTGTGTGTGCTGTACAGTTTTGTGTGTGTGGGTGCATAATGATGCGATATCACTCTCTACCCTATGGACATGGATTTGTGTGTGTGTGTGTGCGTGCGTGCGTGCGTGCGTGCGTGTGTGTGTGCGTGCGTGCGTGCGTGCGCGGGTGCGTGTGTGCGTGTGTGTGTGTGTGCGCGCGTGCATGCGCCTTTATGCAAGTATAAATGTGGTGCATTTATGCATCATGCATGTCGATCTTCATGAGTGTCAGTGTGAGCTTGAATATCAAAAGTGACAGACAGACTGTGTGTGTGTGTGTGTGTGTGTGTGTGTGTGTGTGTGTGTGTGTGTGTGTGTGTGTGTGTGTGTGTGTGTGTGTGTGTGTGTGTGTGTGTGTGTGTGTGCGCGTGCGTGCGTGCGTGCGTGCGTGCGTGCGTGCGTGCGTGCGTGCGTGCGTGCGTGCGTGCGTGCGTGTGAGCACGTGAGTTTGCATGCATGTGTGTGCGTGTGAGCGTGTGTGTGTGATTATGAGTGTGACAGACAGGCTGCACATCAAAGAAGTTTAGCAATCAGCCTCAGGATTCACCCAGAGTGATTCTCCCTTTCCCCCTATTACCAACTGTATCTCTCTTTCTCTCTCTCTCTGTCTCTTTCTTTCTTTTTCTTTCTGTCTCTGACTTTAAATGAAATTAATTTCTATGTTCGCAATAATTTGTTCCTTCTTTCTAATTAAAATCATACCAATTTAACATGTCACTCAGTATCCTCAGTGTTACAGGTCCATTTCCACACTCTTGAGTGTTGAATTAAAAGGGGTATCATAGTACAGTCTGCGGTGAAAAGCTGTCACTGCGGTGCAGTCTTTTAAAGTCACAAAACTACAACATTACGCCATTAGCCGCGGTGAAGAGCCATCACCGCAGACCTAGACATCTCTCCTCTGTTTTTACTTTCAGACATCTCCCCATGACCCTGTTCACTGATTGGTCGATCTTGACCAATCAGTGTGCTTCCTTGTTTCAGAGGCACAGACTCACAGTGATAAGACTTCACCGTGAATCCGTGACTATGATGGCCTCCACTTGTTTTCTCAGTTTTAGGTGATAGCTTATCACCTAAAAGTTGAGGTGATAGCTCTTCACCTCGCACTATGATAAAGCCTTAACGCTGAACCAGTGCATCCTGATCCAGGGGTCTCCTTTTGAATCATTTTTGCCCACTCAGTGCACACTCAGCGTATGACACAGCAGTTTGAAGACATTGTTGTAATCAGCTAATAACCCAAGGAGTGATTAGCCTGTCTTGTGTTCCTATATGGCATCTCATTCTAATTAGTCTGTAGGCAGTTACAACCTGAGTTCGATCTGCTCGGGGGGATGGGATGGATCCATGCCTCGATCCGTTTCGATATCCCCTCTAAATCATTTTTAGCACCGTTGGGGATAGGTTTTTATCCCTGCTTCTAGTCAGACTGAAAGAAGTATTATAGGGTTTTATAGGTTACCACTTTGGTAGAGGTTTGGGTCTTGTTACCTTGCCATGATGCAATGTAACTCCAAAAGTGGGCCAGAAATACAAAATAATTGCCCAATTGACTAGAAATTGAACATTCAAAATGATCTTAAGTCAAATGAAGGCAAACAAAGCTGATTCTGACAATATAATGTAGAACATCACCAAACCCTATATTTTTAAATCCACAGATTTAGATCCCGATCTTATAATGTAAAGTCGAGTTCCCTGATGTCATCAATATTAAGCCCTTCAGGACTTCATATGGGAATGCAAATTTGTACGTTTTTTTCGCAAAGCAAAGCCCTGCTTCATCTTACAAGGCCGTCGCACAAAGTTAGTGAAAACAGCAGATTTACAAGCACACAACGCCTCACACTGGCTGTTTTCACTAGTTTAAATAATTTTTAAAATGATAAATGAAAAACGAAGAGTTTGGACATACAAGTTTTCCACCCGACAATGATTTGCCAACATAAAATAATAAATTACAGCGGTACTGCAATTTTAGAATCAGAAAAATAAAATAGGCTTATATAACTGTTTAAACTCTATCTCATTTTGCTTGCGGGTCCTAGGACCTCACTTTGAATTCAGTGCTGCCTCCACCATTTCTCTCTCTATGTGTCTCTCTCTCTTTCTCGCTCTCTCTCTCATATCCACACACATACATATTGGCGGCAGTGGCATTTATTTGAGGTAACGCTTCCAGGCACAAATGTATGCTTATCCTTATCCTTAGCTGAACTTTTTTTCTTTTCTTTTTTTTTTGTTTTGTTTTGGAGGCGAGTCGAGTTGGCCCAGACAGAGAGAGAGAGAGAGAGAGAATGAGAGAGAGAGAATGAGAGAGAGAGAGAGAGAGAGAGAGAGAGAGAGAGAGAGAGAGAGAGTGGACAGATGGAGAAATGGAGAAAGAGGGGGAAATGTCGCACTCTGCCGAATGTGCCGATTCATAGGAATTGGAGAGAAGGACAGAAATGTAGCTGAAGGGCGCCAGAGAATGGTGGACAGTGTAGGGGGAAGGACATCACCTTCAGAGAAACTTTACTAAACTCTCTCGTTTGATATTTAAATAGTCACTGGCTGGCATAATGGTTATACATTACCTCCAGGCTTTGATTTGTTAAGAAGCAAAACAAAGCAAAAAACTAGGCAGACATTTTCTTAAATCACTTAAGCACTTCTTAACCACTTCATATAGTTCTTCGTACGACAATTATAGCAAGAATAGCCGTTCTACAAGCGATATAAAATGCATTGTGAGCTTGTAGATTCACAAAGATTTTGACCAATTTGCTCAAAATAGGGAGCTCCTGGGTTAAAGGGATAGTTCACCCAAAAAAACGGATTCATTGATATTTTTGTGTTTTTCACATTCCTAAGCCAATAATTTGATGGCCAGCGATGCTTTGTTCTCTATGGAGACACAAAGAGAGAAGAAAAAAACATTTTGGGGGTGAAATATCCCTTTAACTCTTTGACTGCCAGTTGTAAAACATCGTCTGATTTGCCCTTGCCTGCAAATCCTTGGATTTAATGGGATAGATGGGCTATACGACACAGAAACACACAGATATTATGCTTCTTCTGCGTCTCTGAAAGGCTGCCTGAAGTTGTGTTGAAATATGAATCCCAATAACATCACTGACACCATTCTATTCTAAATCTAAAACAATGCATTTGTTTTAGGCAGTCTAGTCTGGGCTGCAGCTCTTCGGTGGCGCGTGAGCAAGCTCTCAATACCGATCGATCACAAGTGGCGGGGAGCGTTCTGAGTGATTTCCACATGATCACCTCCTCACAATAGAACAATAGGAGCAAAGTTCCACTTTTAAAGACGGCTGGGAGAGGAAGGCAAGAAGGTATTAGAGACTGTTTGTTTCCGGGAGGAAGACATTTGTCTTCATAACACGACTGAGTAACAGCTAAGTAGTACCTGACCCACTTTGGAGTAACAGAACCTCACCTGCTGTGCCAAACACAGAAATATCCTCAGTGATAATCTAACTCAGAGTGTAAAAAAATAAACATTCTGTGACAGGGACATGCAGAGAATGTCCCTGTCATGCAGAGAAAGGCCCTAAAAGGCATTTCTTGAATGCTGCCCTCAGGTATGGCATGGAAAGAGGGCATTTGCATTTCTTTCACCATAGTAAAAACTGCATTCATGGCCTGGAGAGGGCACTTTTTACAGATGGATAAAAGGGCAGGGACTCAAGCCCCCTTTGATGTCTATGTGTACCCACTCCAGACTTAAATGAAAACATCTGATAGGAAACTCATGGGCAGTGATGTAAAGTAACTACTTGTACATTTACTGGTCCCATCCTATTTTACAGTACACTTTAACTCTTTCTCAGCCACGTGGAGTAACTTAATATTAAAACCGGATTAAACCGTACTTCATCTGTACTCGAATTAGCCGACCGGAATTTTCCGTACTAGGTCATTAAAACCGAAATAAATGATAATTATATAAAAAAAAAAACGATCGGCAGCTGTCCTTCGTCTCTTCTTCGGCTGTATATTTTATTAGACAGAAACAAAGAGAGAATAGTAGAAAGAGCGAATACATTCTCTGGCACCGGCACCTGCAGCGGCAGACACTGCCGCACGACCGGCAGTTCGACCAGCAGTCGCACTGCATCGCCGGCGATAGGACCAGCAGTCCCGCCAGTAGGACCGGCGGCCGCCGCACGGACTGGCAGGTCCCTTAGCGGTAAACTGCCCGTCCGTGCGGTGGTGGCTGCTGTGGCAGTTACCAGCGATGCCGGTCCTACCTACCGTTCCGTGCGGCGGTAGGGTTGGAGGCGGTAACCGCCGTACCGCCGTACAGTGTGCTTACCGCGGTAAAAAGACAAAAAAAAAGGTCTATTTTTTATTGGAAAACAAGCGAGTTTTAAAACGGGGGAGAAGCGAGGACCGCATGCGCTCCATGCCGCTCTGCTCTGGGCCGTGTACCACATGTTTGGAAGCCACACTCAGACACAGACCTGCACAGGGCAGGAGAGTACGGAGCACAACTCTATGACGGAGCAGCATAAACTTTCTCTGTAATCCACTTGACACAAGGATGTTAATACATATCTTGTGTTGTGGCATATCTTTTTTTATTCATACGGGTTACTGGCGGAGCGTGGGCCGCGTGGACTAAAACCGAAAATGAAACTATTTTACTTTTTCCACCGCGTCGCACGTTGTGCCCCGTCCGGCGGCGCGTCAAGTCTTGTAACTAAAACCTGTATATAGCAGCACTCAATCACTGCGATTTGAGAGTTGAGACGTGACGTGAGTTTACAGAATCACTGTACACGATCTGACTACCCGTCCTCTTCTGGTTTGTTCACACAGCTGTTTGTGTCTGAAAAGCCCAAGTAGCTAGCCTACGTTACTATGGTAACCCGACAGTACAGATCTAAAAGCTCAGAACGCGTCGCGGATGCGATGTGTTGTGAGCTTGTAGATCTGCTCCTTTCAAAGCCAGATCCGCTGTGCTGTACGGAGAAGTATAACTCGGGCAGTCAGGCTGTGGAGAGGCGACTTTTGGGAAGATGATTGCAATATTTTGGCTTATCGCCGAACCTTAATTAATAGATACGGGGGTGCGGTAATTACCGCAGTACCGGCGGTAAATGGGAAGACGGTAATCGCGGTAACAAAATGTCGATACCGCCCCAGGCCTATGCGGCGGCCACCGGTCCTACTGCCGGGACTGCCGGTCGAACTGCTGGTCCGTGCGGTGGCCGCCGGTCCTATCACTGGCGATGAAGCGCGACTGCAGGTCATTATCTGACGCTGTCAGATAATGTATTCGCTCTTTCTGCTATTCTGTCTTTGTTTTTATCTAATAAAATAATATTAGTTCTAATTACCAACACATTATTTCTTATTATGGCTTTATTCTGTCTTATTATGTCTTATTATGTCTTAAAGTGTACTGTAAAATAGGATGGGAACCATTTACTTAAGTAATGTACTTGGGTACAATGTATAATGTAAAAGGTATTTACTTACTTACTTCTACTCCACTACATCCCTGATCCGAATATTTTGTTACTTAACTATAGTTACTTTTCAGATATAATTATAATATAATATGTTGTGAGCTTGTAGATCTGCTATTTTACTTTTGGTACTTTAAGTATATTTTGATACCAATACTTTCTTACTTTTACTCAAGTACACTTTGAATTCCAGACTTTTACTTAACGTAACAGAGTATTTCTATATTGCGGTAATACTTTTACTCAAGTAAAACATTTCCACCACTGCGTCCGACCTGAGTATAGGGGTGAAAAGATAAATCAAGTCATCTAGTAGCTGGTTAATTGAACATTTCTCAAAGTCTCAAGTCCAATAACAAATAACTTAATTCAACATTCCTGGAGGCAGATCCACAAGGAAACGTAATTGAATGTTTCTGATAGCGAAACCCATCAAATCAGACTTAATTTAACACTTGTGAACTGCAAACAGACGTGAGGGATGGCAGCGATGTTGCCGAGTCAGCTTGACGGATGAATAAACAACACCCAGCTCTGCAGAATCTATCCAACAGCCGTCAAAGACATGTCACATTTAAATAGTTGTTAATGATGATTCAACACTTTGTTGTTGTATTTGGCGATGAATTGCCCTCTTGCTTTGGATAAAAACAAACTGATTACATTATTATCTCAGAGGGAAATTGTGTTTATGGAAGCCATACAAACAGTCATGAAAAATGAACTTTATATGAATACCAAAAGGCCATAGTGGTAATAACATTCATCTAATGAAAGGTTAAAACAGTGAGAAGACTCAGATATGAAGTACAATTAGGAGCAGGGGAGTTATTTTAGTTTTAGGAATTTGCAAAATTGACATATTGAATGATGACCCGGTCATCAAATTATTGGCTCAGTTATGCGACAAAAACAAAGAAATCTGCATGAATTCAAGGCTTCCTGTTGAGTAATAGATTTTTGGGTGTTTTTACCTTTCAAGACTATGTACAGCAATGGTTCCCAAACTTTTCAGGTCGAGACCCAAAAGAGAAAGTAGCCCGGAACCCTAGCCCGGGAACTAGTGAAAACAGAAGATCTACAATTAAGCCCACAATGCTGAGCTTGTAGATCGTCTATTTTAACTATTTTTATTTTATTTTATTACGCCTAATGAAATAACGTTTTCTTTTATTCATGAATATCTAACCCTATTCTTGAAATAATAATAATAATAAAAAGTAGTGTCCGCGACCCACAAATGGGTCCCGGCCCATGTGTTCTGGGAACCAGTGATGTAAGGTATATAGCTTTTTTTTTTTCTTTTTTTTTTGAATACATTTTGTACGTTTTTCAGGTCAGGAGAAGGCGTTTTTAGAATCGGCCTCGGGCCTAAATGGGTTATTGGGTTAATGGGTTATTTGAACAGTAAAGATTTGACCGTGAGGGAGGAGGTCAGAGCGATAATGTCAGAACACGGTTAGCCTACCGTAAATCGTGTGTGTTCACTTAACTCAGAGGCGTTAAATGAACACTGAGGACTTTACTGCTGGCACCTGAAGACTGGCTCACACATGTCCTCCCTCCCAGGTGACCCTGGCCCAGCTGTTACACATCCATCTTCAGCGCTGTGCATGTGTGTGTGTGTGTGTGCGTGTGTGTGTGCGTGTGTGTATGTGTGTGTGTGTGTGTGTGCGCGTGCGCGCGCGATTAGTTATGTGTCACGCGGCAGCTCAGACGGTTAGCACACATACCTCATTCGTCGCGGCTTGACCCTAAATGCCCGCATTACATGTCCCTATAACCGTCCAACTCCTGACCATCTGGAGTCTGGACCAGTGGTCCTCAAAGTGTGGTCCACTGGGGGTCCCAGTAAAAGGGGTTTAGGCATCACAATCAGTTTAACAACTTCGTATTATTCGAAAATATTTTCAAAACGTGAAGATTTTGGAATACTTTTGATCTTCTCTTCTCTCCCTGACCCCAAATATTTTC
>NC_137831.1:32544602-32552102 GCF_963921795.1 Nannobrachium achirus | reverse complement strand
CTCAAAACACAGATTGAACACAAACAATAACTCAGGATTGTGTTGATCGTGTCCCAAACAACAATAAAATAAGATCTGGTTGTCCCAGAGGTGAAGTGGTCCTTTAAGTACATTTTGATACCAATACTTAGAACATTAACATTCCAAGCTTCAACTTGGGACAGAGTATTTCCTCATTGATTGCAGTATTGAAATTTTCACTTAAGTAAAGACATTGAGCAGTTTTCCCACCTCTGTTCATTAGAAAGGAACGGCTCCCTCCTGCGAACCGGATCCCATCGTTCATTTCAAAGAGCCATTCAATCGACTCGATTCGTTCGCGAACGTCCCACCTCTACTCTCTGTCTCTCTCTCTCTCTCTCTCTGTGTGTGCCTCTCTCTCTCTGAGGAGCAGTGCTTGGCCTGTGGCAGTCTGCCAGAGAGCAAACGAGAGGCGGAGGAAAAGTTTAAAAAAAGGTGAAGAGGAAGCCGAAATCACAGGGAGACGAGTTCATCCGCTCTCCTCTTTTCTTCCCACCTCTCCACCCACTTTTCTCCGCTCCACACGCCTACTCCTGTCTCCTCTCTCACTTTCTTCCTGTTTGCTACCTAGCTCTCCTCTCCTCCCAGCCTCCGTCGGGACCCATTTCTGCCTGTGGAAGCACGCCAGGGATGAGGTGTACATGCTGAGAGAGAGATGGTGCATGCTCTGAGAGAAATTGCACGCTCAGCAAATAACTCAGGTCTTCATTTACCCAGATTATTCTTTCACTGTGTTTCAAGTCAACTTTGCTGCCAGATGAAACTTTCCCCTTTTCTCACCACGTGGATGCACACTGTGGCTTACACAGTGTGCATATGTAGCCCCAGCCAATAAATCGAGCTCAGATCTATTGGCACAGTGGTTTGCGTGTCGGATTGGCGAGTGGGAGAGTGGTGTTCGATTCCCACTGCTGCGCATCACTACAATCTGGCGTTGTCGGCAGGACGAGGAGCGTGATATCCTTGCGTGAGGGACATGAGGGACGTCGTGTGCGGTGTGAACGCAAGGACGCGCTTCAAAAGACAGAGGGAGTGATTGTAGCCCCAGCCAATAAAGCGACCCGCAACCGCCCTGCCAATCGAGCTCAGCTCTATTGGCACAGTGGTTTGCGTGTCGGACTGGCGAGTGGGAGAGTGGTGTTCGATTCCCGCTCCTGCGCATCACTACACATGCATCACGTGTAATATAATGTGGTGAATCTCTCTCTATCTCTCTCCCTCTTATTAGAGTGGTTGCTATGGGCAACACACTATTGTCCTCGATCCGAGAATTATTTTCCAGCAAAATGAACCTGCTTTTTGTGAACTTTTCCACAAATGTGAAAGTGAAGCTTTTGGTCATGCTTAATATGACATCACAACATATAATATAAACGGTAAGACCAATCAGGGACCAGCATTTCTGGCAACGTCATCATTAACAGCCAATGAGGGACCAGCATTCCTGGTGATGCAAGTGGTGAGCGCACTTCATGGCACGCTCTGCTGGCACAGAAGTAGGCCATACATGGTGTGTGTGTGCGTGTGCGTGTGCGTGTGCGTGCGTGCGTGTGTGTGTGTGTGTGTGTGTGTGTGTGTGTGTGTGTGTTGTTTTGGCCAGTTGTTTAAGTCATCCTGGTGCCACACTGTAAACCAGCCTCTGGCTTTTTATGTTTTGTTGCACTGCCTATCCGAGGCGCCAAGTTTTGTCCACGCCGCGGGGGGCTGAAGCCATATCGAGCGCTACCCCCCGTCGGTTTGCATACATGCAAATAGGCTATAGGACCGCTCCGCGGGGTGCTGCATCCCCGCGGCACCCACAGACTTGCCACCTATGCTGCCTATACCTTTAAAGGTGATACACCATGAAATTTAACTTTTCCTATTTTAAAACCTTTTTTTGGGGTCCCACTAGCACCTTCTATCCTCACAAAGTCCCATTTCTGACCGTTGTGTCTTTCTCTGGTTTTGAGAAGGTGAAGGTTAAAAGTATCCCACGGGTTCTCAAAACAGGCTGTTCAGATTTGCTGCCGATTGTGACGTCATCTGCCGATTGTGACGTCATCACAAAAAAAAATCAATTTTTTTTTTTTTTTTTTTCAAAAGGATTTTGGGGGGGTGGCGCAGTTCAGGCCAAAGGTGGTACTGCAGCTGAAATGCTCTGAGAGCCATTCAAAAATGAGAGAGGCTCTCTATTCAGGAGTGGTAATTTAGCCTCAAACCTTTTAAAAAACGTTTTTGGGACATAAACAATATGACATAAATACGTTTTAAATGCATGGTGTATCACCTTTAAAATCAAACCCAGTTCGAAGCGGAACGGTGCATTCGAGCAGGTCAGTTCATCTCTGTCTCTCTCTCTCTACAGTGCACTCTGCCTAAAACATTAAAAGCAAGTTCAGATGTTTGTAGCCAAGCCACGAAACATGACATTTATTGAAACCACAATGATGTATCACATCGTCTTAGAGAATGTTGTGACTTGGCATCCATCATGTTTTTAGTCAGCACACTGGCTGCTGAACTGATGCAAATGCCTCCCTCAGGTGTCTTTAAGGCCGCACTCAGACAGCTGCGTGAAAAATCTTCTCCGTATCGTCTGAGAATGAGGGGGGGAGGGGGAGGTCCAATGCATTGTCAATGGAAGGTTGTTTGGCTTTTTGTCGTTGCCGTGTCTCTAGCTCAACCACAGGCTGTCTTTTGGCCAAGAGACACGGCAACGACAAAAAACCAAACAACCTTCCATTGACAATGCATTGGATCCGCCCCTCCCCCCCTCAATCTCAGACTACACGGACACGATAGCTGTCGCAACTGTGTGTAGGGCACCTAATACCTCCAAAGCCTGAACACAAAAGCAAAAATATATATATATATATATATATAATATATATATATATATATATATATATAGTTTTGCAGTGAGGAGAGGAAATGGAAAATAGAGGTCAGAGGGTTTTTCTCTTGTTGTTTATCTCGCACTATGGCGCTTCCCACGTCGGGTCAGTGATTCACGGGTGTTTCACATCGATTTGTCGTAGTTTATAACTTTTCCCATGGTTCCACCTAGCTCTACTTCACCCCATGCTCTCTATACCGCCTCTTCTCTCCTCCTCCTCCTCCTCTCTCGTCCCCGGGGAGGTGGCAGGTGGAGTCATACCCGGGTAAGATAGAGAGTTAAATGAGACAGAAAGAGGTAGACGACATACAGAGGTGTCGCACCAAATTATGGGCCCTGGGTTACAAGGATTCACTGCGGGCCCCCCATGAATGTTTAACCCATTTAGACTGGGAACGCATTCTTTTGTGCTTTAACTATTGAAAAATAGCAGATGTACAAGCTCACAGCGCGGCACAGAGTGCCGCACTGCGAGCTTGTAGATCTGCTATTTTTGAAAAAGTGTGAAAAAGTCTTTGAAAAAGTCTTTGAAAAACCTATGTTTCTATGTCAGTGGTGCTCAAACTTTTTCATGTGAAGGACCCCCAAAATGAAATGTATTTGGCCACGGACTCCATCTCAAAATATTTTGATTTGCACACATTTTCACAAAAATAGCAGAGTGCCGCACTGAGAGCTTGTATATCTGCTATTTTTCAATAGCTAAAGTATAAAATAATTAAGACCCCTCCACCTTTGGGCCCTATAGTAACTCAGTCCCACTTTTCCCCCCTTGTGACGCCCCTGACGACATACAGTAAGTGCAGTGGATGTTACAGAGAGACTTTCCTCTTCCCCGCTTCTCCTTTATCTCCTTCCCTCTGCTCTCCACTGTTCTTCATTTCTCTTCTCTTCTCTTCTCTTCTCTTCTCTTCTCTTCTCTTCTCTTCTCTTCTCGTCACAATTATAACCACAATTATTTGAGATAATTAAATGTGTTATTTGTCATATCTGCCCTGTGTTCACCGTAATTTACAAAGCCTAACAGCCAAACAGAAAATGCATTTTTAATCAGAATGTTCCAATAATTTTCAGCACAGAAACACAATTAAATAGTTAATCGACAATTCATTGTCAGGTAAAATGTCATCAGCCTCTTCTCTTCTCTTTCTCTTCTCTTCTCCCCCTCTCCTCTGATGTACGCTTGCGCTATCATCGCAGCCATTCATGTTGTTGTAAGTCCCAGCGGTGGGCATGTTCCCCTTACATCAGACTTACTATAATGTGATTATTTTCCACTTATGGTTGATCGGAATCCCTCAGTTCTAGCTGCGAGGCGTTGTGAGCTTGTAGATCTGCTATTTTTGCCTAACGTTCTCAGAATATGGACGCTAGGGTTCAAGTGGTCAATATAAAAAAAGAAAAAATACTATGGCGCTGCGAGGCATTGTGAGCTAATCGATCTGCTATTTTCTTTTATTGTTATCAACTCTTTTTTATTGTATTCAAAGCATTAATGTAGAAAAGTTACACAAATATATTATGAATACATTAAGAAAACAAATAAAACCACAAGACAAATTTACAAACAACATACAACAACTCAAACTACAACGACAAGACAAGAAGAAAAACAAACCCACCGACCACCTTTCCCCGGACCAACATGGAATTTAAAATAGTGCGTGCCTGTGCCAGGCTATTACGTAGTGACTTCTTGAATCATATCCTGGAGCTTCTGCAATGCCCGACCATATAATAATGTTTTCCTCGTTCGCTCCGTGCAATCTTGAAGATATCGTCGTTGTCGGTGAAAACCTTGTATGTCCAAAACCGTTCGTTTTGCATCTATCATTTTAAAAATGATTTAAACTAGTGAAAACAGCCGATCTATTTTCACTAGTCCTGTGCAACAGTCTTGTGTGATGAAGCAGGGCTTTGCCTTACGAAAAAACATTCAAATTTGAAACTTGGAGATACAAGGCTTCTGCCTGATAGTGACAATATACTACATCTAAAAAGGTTATAGAGCCCACTGGCGAAATGTTAAGGTATGAGGAGATTTCCACCACATAGCAATCATCTTCTTAGCCGCTGTTAATCCAGCAAGGAAGATGCGCGTGCGTATGCTGTTTAGATGCAACTGTGAGACGTCATTTCGATCTGCTGTTTTCACAATACGAATGCCGGGGTATGGGATAAAATCTGTCCTCAAAACACTGAGGAAATACAGCCCCCGGACGGAATCTATATTTGATCATGGTGTAACTGTTGCAAAACAAACGTTATGTTCAACAAGTCCAACATCGGTGCTCTAAATACCGGTATGTCGTTTCTCATTCAGGAAAGAGCAGAAGTTGTACAATTTACCACTGCTACTGATCAATATTTCAAATGTTCTGTGTGTGTGTGTGTGTGTGTGTGTGTGTGTGTGTGTGTGTGTGTGTGTGCGTGTGCGTGCGTGCGTGCGTGCGTGCGTGCGTGCGTGCGTGCGTGCGTGCGTGCGAGAGATTCATTTTGCAATGGTATACATGTTGTGATGCTGACGCGACTTTGTGAATGTGTGGCTGTGTATGCAGTGTTTTTGTTTGTGCGCGCGCGTATATGTGTACGTGCGCTGTGTTTGTGTGTGTATGGATGTGCGATGATGAAACCTTTGGTAATAATCCTCTCATCTCATTTTAGTTCTATATTTCATAGAAGATCTAAGCTGCCTGTGTGTGTGTGTGTGTGTGTGTGTGTGTGTGTGTGTGTGTGTGTGTGTGTGTGTGTGTGTGTGTGTGTGTGTGTGTGTGTGTGTGTGTGTGTGTGTGTTTCCATAATTTAGGCCCATGGGAGATGGAGTTTCTTGCACTGACTCATGAAGTTCTGGCAGCTTCAAACTTTGAAATTGACCCATTTCAGAGTTATGTTAGACTTGCAGTTGTAGCTAACTACAGCAGGCTACTATATCATTAATTTGCATGCACTTTTCCCAGAATATTATTTTTGGTAAATTGTCTATGCTTCCTACTGTTATACCTACAGTACTTTGCATCATTTTTGTATCCTGGACATCTACGTTACTGTAATGCATCGTTTAGCTACAGAACATTCATTATCTTGTATCAAATACACGCAGTGGTGTAAAGTAATTAAGTACATTTACTTAAGTACTGTACTTAAGTACACTTTTGAGGTATTTGTACTTTAATTGAGTATTTCCAATTTCCAATACTTTTACTTCTACTCCTCCACATCTTGGATTCAAATATTGTACTTTTACTCCACTACATTTATTTGAAAACTTCAGTCATTAATTACTTTGCTGGTGTAAATTATAATATTCTAAGACACACATTAACCCACTTTAGCCTTATTTTATACCTTGGCTATTTTCAAACATTCAGTACTTTTACTTTTGGTACTTTAAGTACATTTTGAAGCCAATACTTTCCAAATTTTACTCAAGTACATGTTTAATTCTGGACATTTACTTGTAATGGAGTACATATTACAGTGCAGTATTGATACTTTTACTTAACTCATTCTGTGCCTATCCCGAACATGTTCGGCTTTATTTCAATCCAATACATTTTTTTTTTTATTAATTGACTTACCCTGAGCTGCTTGTAGAGTCGTGGGTGGTCCTGGCTCGTCCTACGCTAGCCAGCTAGCCATTTTACATGGTCCGACGATATATTCCATTAAAAATTGTTTAAAATACATTTTTGAGCCCCCCAATGTTCACCAAATGTTCAGCGCCGCTTCCGGAACGACGTCCAGTGTGCCTATCCAGAACATGTTCGGCTTTTTTAATGAAATGAATAAAATGATCCGAGGCCTTCTGAAGCCTGAGCCTAAATTTAAAATCCAGTGTTCCAAATCCGGGGGCCGCCATGCCGGCCGTTAGCCGCGAACGGCGCCGCGAATCGCCGCCGAATCCAATGAAAAACCACATCTTTGGAGGCCCATATCTCTGGATTGTGTTTTTAGGGATGTGGCGCGAGGTTTATTTACGGCGAAATCGCCAAAAAATGATCTTTAAAATGACAAAATGGGAATAGCTATTCTGTTAGCATTATCATCCGGGACCTTTCCATGACGTGCACGAACGTGAGCACGCGCGTCACTGCAACGTGAGCCCCCGGATGCTAATGCAGTCCCCTATGGGAGAAAGTCTGGCATTCTTTGGTGCCCTCTAGGGGCTGGCACTGGAAGCGTTAGGAACAACATGTGAGTACTTTTTCCACCTCTGCATACAGGGACAAACATGTCTGTGACTCCGTGGGACCTTGGCAAGACTTGGCCTCCTCCATGGCCCAATTACTGAATGTCAGGCCTCAGAATATGTATGAGACTGATTTACTATGACATTAGGAGACAGCTGTTCTTTAACGTTTTATTTCCAAAGACTCCAATAACTCTCAGAGTTACAGACCTGTAATGGTCATTTAGGGCTAGCTCTTTATGCGTTTGTCTACTCCGTTTGTAAGACCCGTTGGCAAAAATTTAATTTTGGTCAAAAATGTCCACCACAAGCCAGCATGTTGGTGACCTCTGCCTGTTTGCAATTGGCAACTACAGTAGCTTGCCAAAAGAAATGTTTTTCTGTGTTGTTCCTTGTATTGATGATCTCTTGT
>NC_137831.1:32507102-32542102 GCF_963921795.1 Nannobrachium achirus | reverse complement strand
TAATGCACTTCCGTACAGAATCTGTGCAATATAGCCTATGTGTATGAGTGAATTTAGAATATGGAGACCATTCTACTTTACACAGAATGGGCAAATCTCTGCATGCCCTACTGCAAAGGACAAAAAAAGGAAAAATATTATACAGGACATACTGTATATGTGGGAAAATTCAGACTACAGCATATCACAACGTACATGCAGACTTTCCAACATACACCTATGCACCTATCCCACATACGAAATGTGGGATAGGGATTTATAAATGTTCACAAAAGAGATATTTACAAAAAGTGTAATGTGTGCACACGGCACGGTACGATAAGAGGAAAGAAGTGTGGCAAATACAGCACAGCAGAACAGATGAATGTAGTCCAAATCCTCCTTGAATTCACTCAATCTCCTCATCTCTCTTGTCATCCAGTCACACACCATTCCACCCAGGGGTGTCACACCAAATTCTGGGCCCTGGGTACAAGGATTCACTGACGTACATTTTGTCCTTTAACTATTGAAAAATAGCAGATATATGTAGATCTGCTATTTTGAAAAAATCGTGAAAATGTGTGCCGAGTCTGAATATTTCAAATCCTTTCAAGGTTTTTTTTAAAAAAAAACTATGTTCCTATGTCTATGTCAAACCCTTTCATGTGAAGGACCCCCAAAATCATATGTATTTGGCCACAGACCCCCATCTCAAAATATTTAGTTCCAGGGACCCCCCAGAAGCAAAATTTGAGTTACAAAATTAATGTTCGCTTAAAAAGTACGTAGGCCTATATTCAAAGATTTGCACACATTTTCACGACTTTTCAAAAATAGCAGATATACAAGCTCACAGTGCGGCACTCGGTGCCGTGCTGTGAGCTTGTATATCTGCTATTTTTCAATATAATTAAGGCCCCTCCACTTTGGGCCCTAGTAACTCAGTCCCACTTACCCCCCCTTGTGACACCCCTGATTACACCCTTTTCTATCTCTCCTTCCCTACTGTATATCCTCTCCCTCGCCCATTCCCTTCCTTTCGTTTCCCGCTCCTCACCCTCTATCTCTTGTCTTCTCTCTGTTTCCCCGCATCCGTGAGTTTGACGTGACACAGTGGGATCCAGCTGTTGACAGTGGCTCCCTGCTTTCTCGCTCTCATCGGATCAGAGTCTGTAGAACAAAACAATTCACCCTTTGTCAAGTCCTGCCCGTTGTCCCGCCCCTCTTCGCACCCATTGGTTGCTGTGTCTTGGTGGGACAAAAGCACATTCTCTCCATCCACTACCATTGAAATTCAGTTGCTTCTTATTGTTATTTTGTGTATTCAATTCTCATTTTAAACTTGGTTTCAGTAAAAAGGAGCCTCTCAGGTGCAGTACAGTGAAAATAATTTTTAGCTAATTCGACATAAAAAAAGGCAGAACCAGGGCGGGACAAGGCAGAACGAGCATGCTGGTTGGTCATTCAGGGACCAATCAGAAGGCTGACAAAGGGTGAATTGTCCCCAAATTACCAAATTATTTCATCATATTATATGTTTTCTCACTCAACAGTAAACAAATAACATACACTATAAGCGTAGGACTTTGTTTTAAGACCTTTTTAATACCTCTAAAAAAGAAAGCAACCATAAACTAATTCGACCATTACACTCAAAGGTAACCAACCAACTATAGACAAAGTGTTGTGAGCTTATAGATCGGCTATTTTTACAATATATGGAACCGAGTCATGACAATGTAATGGCTCAACTCCTACAATTCCAAGTGCTTGTCAGGGTGGGTGAGTCCCCTGTTAAAACATGATTATTCTGGAGGGGGTCACCGCCAGCAAAGTTTGAGAACCCTTGCCGTAGAACACAAAACAAAGGTGTGCCGCCCTGCAAGTGACTGTAGTCAAGGAGAATGGATGAAACACCAGGCCTGGAGACAAGTGCAGGGTTGAAGCCGATCGAATGGCCTGTCGAGAGTGTCGCCCCCAGTCTTGTGGAACGGAAAAAAGAAAGACAGGGTGATAAATAATAAAAGAAGGGTTGACGGACGGACACATATGTTGACACTCCTTTGAGAGCCAAGAGCAGCACCAGATAGCTTTTCTGACTTTACTGTACATCGCCGGCGGGATTGTGTCAACAACACAGTGTGTCGGGACTCATGCAGGAGTGTGTGCCACAGACATAAATAAGGGAGTCGATGGGAGGTGGTGGACGCAAAGAAGGCGAGCGGGTAGGGAAGGAAAACGAAGAAGATGAAGAAGCGAGGAATGGAAGGAGGGAAGGGCTTGAGGAAAGAGGAGCAGGAAGAGAGGCTGCGTACGTGTTGAAGGCAAACATGTCAGAAACCCTGTACGCATGTCTCGGCGGCTTCAAAGTGATCCAAGTGGAAGGATGCATCTCACAAGAACCCGGGATCTTGAAAGCAATCTGAACTTCAATGTCAAGGGATATATTTAGACAAATGATGGCCCCTGTGAGCTGCGCCCGCTCGGCTGGAATCATATTCATGGTTTTCATATTCCCCCCTCTGTCTCTTTTGATGTGGAACATATTACTGTACAGTTTGATGGGTGGGGGGAACTTTTGGCATTATTTCTGCAATGATCAGTGCTGATCTCATCTCCATGTGGTTCAATGAAAAGGATCAAACCATGCTTTGGGTTTTTTCTTTATTTTTTGTCTCTTGAAAGGCTGGCTTTCTGTTACACTTACACGGGTGTTTGCTATAAGAAACAAAAAGGATCAAAAGATTCAGGGTGGCTTTTTTTTAGGGTGGGTGGGGGATCATCATTATTTTGTAGTACACTATGTACAGTACCATATAGAAGTTAAGCGCCACCCTCGTCTCTGGAGCATACATTAACGTACCGTATCACTGCAGGCTTAGGATTGAATCCCAGCAGACAGGGGCGTCGCACTATTTTTGAAAAATCATGACAATTTGTGCAAGTCTTTGAATATTTCAAATCCTTCTAAGGTTTTTTGAAAAACCTATGTTTCTATGCTCAGTGGTGCTCACACCTTTTCACGTGAAGGACCCCCAAAATTATATGTATTTGGCCACGGACCCCCATCTCAAAATATTTAATTCCAGCCCCCCCCCCCCCCCCCCCCCAGAAGCTACATTTGAGGCTCGGCACCAAGTGCTGCGCTGTGAGCTTGTAAATCTGCTATTTTTCAATAGCTAAATAATTAAGGCCCCTCCACCTTGGGCCCTACTTTCCCAACCCCTTGTGACGCCCCTGCGTACATTACGCATCGTATCACTGCAGGCTTAGGATTGAATCCCAGCAGAGGCGTCTCTCCTGACACTCTCTCTCCCCTCTCATCTTCCCTACTCACCAGTCTCAATAAATTAAAGAAGAAAAAAGGCGGCCAAATGGGAGAGGACCGCTTCCCCCCCCTCGTGGGATGGGCCGGGGTAATGACTATCAGGGCTGTGTTCTGTATGGGTGATTATTCCCGTCCACATATTCCCAGGGTCCATTATTTAAAAGCTAAATGCAATCTAACACTGCCCTGTCAACAGGGAGCTTTGCGTGACAAGCCCTATCTGGTCTGACAGATACAGGATACACATGCATGATTCAAGCACTGCAGAAAACATGCATGTTTAATGAATCCCTCTCCTTTTTTCTTTCTCTTCATCGCCGTCTTCTGTTTTCTTTTCTCGCTTTTCTTCTCTCTCTCTCGCTCTCTAATCTACTGTGTATGGGAATGGCTGAGCAGCTGGCAAGCTCTGTCTGTGTGTGATATTGTATGCGTGTGTGTGTGTGTGTGTGTGTGTGTGTGTGTGTGTGTGTGTGTGTCTTTGCACGTTTGAGTGCGCGCATGCGTTTGATGTAAAATGAATGGGTAGACATAGTCAATTTAATATACATGTGACTCTTGGCAGAGATACCTCCGTGCAGTACAGTCAAAAAGTCTTGTGCTATAAAGCCATATAACTGTAAAAGACTGGCTGTTGAAGCCATGCATTCAGACGTCACGGTGGCACCTGTTGATGCGCTGTTGCATCCCTACGGCTTTGTTTGCATGCTGGATTATTAATGGAGCGGCAGAAAGTGAAAATGTAACGTGTGATTTTCCTGCACTTTGAGGATGTGAGAGGTTTCTGTACGTATTTGATGTCTGTAAAGAGGCAAATGTTGGGGATTCAGAAGGCCATAGCAATTCCAAATCGTGTTGTGTCACTATAACAAAAGGATTGCTTACGCTCTTGCCATTTTTGCAACTCAAAAACAGTATACAGGCGAATGTGTCGACATACGCATCCGCGTATACCACACCGACTTCCCACACACAGATTCCCTCCTGTGTGTCGTGCGTGCATGCTTGTACATGTGTATGTGTGGGTGCGTGCGTATGGATTTTCCTATTGAAAAATACTTTGTTGTAGCAAAGTAATGAAAACATGATTCTTGTGTACTCGCTTGAATATTATTTATTGCAATCAGATATTCCAGCAAGGAACTACAATGATAGTCAATGCTGCTGAACAATTCACTATCTATCTTAATTATTGATTGACCATACAAGACTTCCCTCAGTTCATCACAAGGCATACAGTGGCAGAGATGAATTAACCTGAATCTTGGCATGCCTATTCTGGGCATATCATACTCATAACAGGCAGTACATACAGCCGAAGTAGGCAAACAAATAAATCTATAAGCTTTCAATGCATTATGAGCTTGTAGATTGGACTTTGGGTAAAAAGAGAGGTCTAGAAGGTCTTTTGTGGAGTTAAACATGTAGTAATCTGCAAGAGATTCTGAAATGATGTTTTTCATCATTTTGGCTAGTTGAGTTAAGGAGTCTTCCCACCAAACAGACTACTTCCAACGGCTCCAAACTGCTAGTCTGTTGTAGTCTGCTGCATTCAGACGACACCAGCTCGGTACGCTGGTTTGGCAGTGTTGCCAGATTTGCCAGGTCTGCTCATTATAAGCGACTTTGGTCTTGTTTTCCTGTAAAGTCACTAGTTGCGGATTGCTTTTATTTGGGCTTGTTTCTGAAGTGTAGTTGCTTATTTGGCCTTGCTTTCAACATTCTTTTAGAAAATAGCTAATGCGATATAGCTCAAGTGGTGAAAATGGTCGCTTCTTTTAAGCTTGTTTTCATAGACCTGGTCGCTTGTTTCACTCCATAACTAGCTTTGCTTTGGAGTCCATTGGTACAGGAACTGAGAGTTGAGATTGAGAATAGGTATTTAGTTAAAATGTGCGACGGGAAAATGTCTCTGGCTTACTGGCTTACTAGAGTGGAGGATTTACCACCACATCACCACCGACTGCAAAAAAAAACAAGCATGTTCAGTTTTTCATTGACGGGTTCCGACAGCCCTATATCGACCATGTCAGCAGCAGACGCTTTCCGGCGGCAAATCGTGTCTGAATATGTGCGTTTAAGAGTTACCTTTAGTGCTGTCTGTGAATGTCTTACGTCTCTAGACGAGGTTGCATAGAATTGTTAATGGCACTAAAGTATGCCAGCCTGAAACACTTAAACTTCACTGCATGTTTCAGCCTGCATGTTACAATATCTTTCTTTTGCAAACATGAAGATAAAAGGAAGGAAGATAAAGACAGGTTCTTTGTGAAAGATGCATGGAAATATTTTATATCATTTTCATGCGCAGGGCCCTTTGGATGGATTTCAAACAGTATTATGTTTGCAAAGCCCATTTGAATGGGTTCTGCGCTTGTCACTGCTTAGGGCTCCCTTATGCTCATTTCTCAAAAGGAGTTGCCAGAGATTACAAACCACATTATTACAAAATATAATCACTTTATTGCTTGATTACCTATTGGATACGGCTCTCTTGACATTGTGTTAGCAGCATCTACAACACCCACACACCCTAGAATCCCACTGAGAAGTTGCATAACATTGTATAAGAGCTGCCAAAACCCCATACAATATAAGGGAAATACTAATGTTCCATTGGCCCAATTAGTACCTAAAACAGGGGTCTTCAACAGGGGGTCCGGGACCCCTAGGGGGTCCTCAGAGTTACTACAGGAGGTCCTCTAAATCATTGTATCTTTGTGTGATAGAAACTTGTTTTTTCCCCCTTTTTTATAATAACCACTTGACCACCTAGCGTCCATATTCGGAGAACTTTAGCCAAAAATAGCAGATCTACAAGCTCACAACGCCTCGCACTGCGAGGCGTTGTGAGCTTGTAGATCGGCTATTTTTGGCAAAGAGGTTTGGTGTAGAGGGGAAAAAGAGCAGACTAAGTACAGAGTAAAAGGTCAAGTTTATTAGGTAATGACAAGTGGTTAAATATCTGAAAACACAAATTGACATGAATAAAAAAAAAACATGATGATTGTGCTGTCAAACAATGAAACTATATGAAATCTATGAAAAGGTTGTGGGGGTCCCTGCTTCATCTCTCTCTTAACTAAGGGGTCCTTGGCCTGAAAACGTTGAAGAATTCATGTCACCACTGTACCACCCTGTACAAACCCTGCAGATTTTAAGAAGCGAGCTCGATTCTCTGTAAGAACCCCTGCCCCCCCGGGATGGGTTGTTGTACCTTGTAAGTTCATGTTTTAGGGAGGCCTGCAGGGTCGTGCAGAGAATGTTAGAGAGGCAGGGGCTGAAATATTCTAAAAGGGCCTTTGGTGAAAATATTGAAAATAGCAGAGCTCCAACCTCACTGCGCGTCCCAGCGCGACGCGTTGTGAGCTTAGAGGTAGGCTATTTTCAGTATTGATACCACACTGAACTAAGCATAATCAAATGAATACTGGAGATGTGGCGTAACATGGATTTCTACACAGAGAGGGCAATACTTTCAACATAAGATGCTGCATTCAAGTTCAGGAGAGTTTGGACAAGGCAATTCTCATGAATGCTGCCTTCCGGTATGGCATGGAAAGGGGGGTATTTGCATTCCTTTCACCATAGTGAAAACGGCATTCATGGTCTGGAGAGGGCACGTTTTTACTGGCGGGTAAAAAGAGCAGGGGCTCAAGCCCCCCTTTGATGTCTACTGTATGTGTGCACGTGCCTGGAGGCCTGTGATATCCCGTTGCTGGAAACAGTCTTGTTATTTTGTGCTGTCTTTCTGCATACTGAAGGGGATATTTCAGGGCCATCTGCGGGCCGTGGCCATTTAAGACACATTTACCACATATGGGCTCATTGCTACTTGAGACAGCATGGGGCCCCACTCTGCTTCATTAACTCTATGGTTCCCTACCTTTCTCCACTTAGGCGTCCAATGAGGCAGAAACGCTGGCAAAATACTTTGAAATATGTATTTTTATATGGAAAATAATGTTTTCTTTTTATTTTATTTTTGAGCGCTCCCTAGATTGGCTGTGCGTGTGTCTGTAGCCACTTTTCCTCAGTGTTTTGCCATAGCAATGTGTTTTCCTCAGCGTTTTGCCATAGCAATGTGTGTGTGTGTGTGTGTAGCCTGTATTACATCACCAATTACATCCTAGACCTATCCTAGTCTGAAGATGTTATGCAAGCACGACCACTGCTCACTTCACATTGGGTGTGATTTTTATTGTTTGTTTGATTAGTTTATTGCGACCGCAGGGAGCAAGTTTACTATGAGAAACGGCACAGCTTGTCCGTGTCTGGACGTGTACACTTTTTTACAGCCTTTGGGTTTGTCGCTCTGACATCATGCTCTGGTGTCACTGTGATGTCAGCGGAACCACTCTTAACAGTCTTTTCTGTTGATACACCTGACACTGTGGTTCCCCTGGCACATCACTGTGATGTCAGATACTCAGAGCAGGGATCTCCACATATGGGCATAAACAGGTGACATCACAGTGATATCAGATACTCAGAGCAGGGATCTCCATATATGGGCATTAAAGGGATTCTGTTAGGGATCTCCATACTGTATATGGGCATAAAAGGGATTGTATACGTATCCCAGATGATGCCCTGTTAGGAGAACCACACTCACAGAATCCATATGGCCAAGACAGATGGCGCGACCTCGCCCTTTAGGGCGACGCCGCTTTTCGCCCTTAGGCGTCTTACTGGTGTACTATAAAAATAACAACACTACTTTCTTAGTGGGCTTTTTTAAATACAGAATAACACATTAATTAAAACATAATAACTAATCTCAGCATAAAAGTATTTAATGGTTCCAATTTAACATTACACAGGCATTCAGTTTCAGCTGCAATCTACATGCTGCAACCTACATGCATAGGATAACTTCAATCGTTGCCTTGATGTCTGAATGTGACAATGTGGTCATCTGATATTACTCTGCTTTGTTGGAAAATCAGCGTAATATCAGTTGGGAACTCTATATCACATGGCTGACATTTGCAGTGGAAATGAAGTGTCAGCCAAATTGAACAATAGAGCTTTAATGGCATTCCCATGGATTTCCTGTAGCTCTGCCTGTAGGTACTGAGATTAAGAAGCAAATTATTGCTGTCAGATGAAAAGTTCTATCTATAAAAAGTCAGCATTTTATGAAGTACTGTATCAAGATGTTGACAGCCCAGGTTTCGGAGTGTCCCTGGGATGTTTCATGTTGATGAGAAGCTGTAACTCCTGATAGCCTAATTACATTCAATTTGAATGCCTTAAACTTGGAATAAAAACTCAACTATGGTACTGAAACCTACACTAGCATTATGCACAATCAAAGTGAAGGGAGCTCAAACATCCATTGGACATTTCTCACTTTAACAGCTTTCCTCAAACCTTAAAGATGCAGTGCCATGATTTATTTCCCCCCTAAAACATGATTATCCGGTATTATGATTATACTAGGAGGAGGATTTTTTCCAAAAGAGTGTACGGAAAGAGTTAAAATTAGGTTTTTATGTGCCCACACCCACCAGTTCATTAAGTATGCCTGGTTGTCCAGGTGGGTGGTGACCCAGCTGAAGTTAGCCACACCCACAGTGTTGGGTCAATGGTAAAAGGGGAGGGGATGATTATATGATGTCACTCTATCTGTGTTTTGGGATCGGCACTTTTGACCCATAAGGTTGCAGCCTCGAGGAAGAAACCCAAAATACAAAAGGAATACATAATTGCTCATAACATCCACACCCAGGGATCTAATGAAATACTGTCAACCTCCTAGACACATGGAAACCAGAAAAAGTACAAAACTGTGGCACCGCCTCTTTAATCTTACACTTACTCACTCATACAGATCTCATAAACAAGGCATTGCTATGTAGAAGGTTGAGTTACATTTCCAGGGTGGATGAGTGTGTGAGTCCATTGCTCCAGGAACACAGCCCAAAAATGTCTAACCCCCGTTTTTTTTGTTTTGTTTTTGGTTCCTCAGGCTCCTTCATCAACCAATCGGCCGACCCGTTCACCAACAGCTCCTGCGATGGCGTCGGCAACGAATCGATGCCCTGTCAGCAAAGCACGGGGCTGTCCGGAAGCCCTTACAAGGCCGTGGAGATGTTTTTCATCGCTCTGGTCACGGGATCGCTGAGCTTCGTCACGGTCACCGGGAACATCCTAGTCATGATGTCCATCAAAGTAAACCGCCACCTACAGACTGTCAACAACTATTTCCTGTTTTCGCTGGCGTGCGCCGACTTGATAATCGGCGTCTTCAGCATGAATTTGTACACAGTCTACATCATAGTCGGCTACTGGCCGCTCGGGCCCGTGGTCTGCGATCTGTGGCTGGCCCTGGACTACGTCGTCTCGAATGCGTCCGTGATGAATCTATTGATAATCAGCTTCGATCGGTATTTCTGCGTGACGAAGCCCCTGACCTATCCGGCGAGAAGGACGACCAAGATGGCGGGCTTGATGATCGCCGGGGCTTGGATTCTGTCATTCATACTCTGGGCACCGGCCATCTTGTTTTGGCAGTTCATTGTTGGAGAGAGAACGGTACCAGAAGGAGAGTGCTATATACAGGTAAAACTGCTGTCTCTCTGTCCTGTATATCGTCACTGTCGGGCAGAAACCTCGTATCTCCAAGTTTCAAATGTTTATATTTTTCGCAAAGTAAAGTCCTTCTTCTTCATACAAGGCCGTTGCATAAAAGTAGTGAAAACAGCCAATCTTCGGCTGTTTTCACTAGTTTAAATCATTTTTAAAATGATAAATACAAAAGGAACGGTTTTGGAGATACAAGGTTTCTACCCAACAACAACGATATAAAGAAGACATTTTATGTCTATCTATAGTACAGTGGTTCCCTTTAAAATTTTAATTTATTTTCTTTTATTTGTTTTTTTCGAAGGGACAATGCATATTCATGAATATTACACAAAGCAATGTAAATACATCGGATTTAGCAAGATGCAAATTTTCGTCCATAGTCCCCAAACATCAAACATCAACATCAACATCAACTATACTGACATAACAAGGCACAATAAGTATGCAAATACAAAATACATTTAGAAAAGACCCAAAAGCGAAATAGGACGTTTGCCCGGGACCCAAACTAGTGAAAACAGCAGATCTATAAGCTCACAACACGTCCGTTGTGAGCTTGTAGATGGGCTATTTTCACTACTTCTTAGACATTTTTTTTCTAAATTATGGCATTTCTTAGATTTTTCTTTTATTTATTAATGACATTACTTAGAATTCCTTTTTTTTGTCATGAAAAATCTCAGCTTTTAGTTTTTTGAAAAAGTTTTGAAATAATAATAATTAAAAACAAAATATAGGAAACCAAAAACGAAGGGACCCATACAAATTTGTCCACGACCCACAAATGGGTCCCGACCCACTGTTTGGGAACCAGTGATCTACTATACAGACCTTTAATTGTTTGTTATGTATTCTTTCATTGTACTACTCTTGCCCCGCCCCATTCAGTTCCTGTCCAATCCAGCGGTAACATTTGGCACGGCTATCGCAGCGTTCTACCTGCCGGTCATCATAATGACTGTCCTCTACATCCACATCTCCCTGGCCTCCAGGAGTCGGGTCTCCAAACAAAAACCAGAGAAGAAGGAGAAGAAAGGAATAAAGTAAGAGCGTCATAAGGATCAGATTGTTTTCGTTGTTTGTCTGTGTGTGTCTTTCTCTGAGCTAATCTCGCTGGATAGAGCAGCACCAAATGTCTTGTGTACACTGTAGGCCAGGGGTCTTCAACGTTTTCAGGCCAAGGACCCCTTAGTTGAGAGAGAGATGAAGCAGGGACCCCCACAACCTTTTCAGAGATTCCATATAGTGTCATTGTGTGACAGCACTATCCTCAGTATATTTTGGATTCATGTCAATTTCAGATATTTAACCACTTGAACCGTCAATACTTAATTAACTTGACCTTTCACTATGTACTTAGTCTGCTCTTTTTCCCCACTACACCAAACCTCTTTGCTGAAAATAGCCGATCTACAAGCTCACAACGCCTCGCACTGCGAGGCGTTGTGAGCTTGTAGATCTGATTTTTTTGGCTCAGATTTTTTTGGCTCGGAATATATTATGGACGCTAGGGTTCAAGTGGTTAATATAAAAAAAGAGAAAAGAAGTTTCTATCACACAAAGATTTGGAGGACCCCCTGTAGTAACTCTGAGGACCCCCTGTTGAAGACCCCTGCTGTAGGCCAAAGAAGTACTTCCACAATGTTATAACGCAGGCAATGGGTCTCAGTCGGGTCTCAGACCTTGCCCAAATTTGGAGTTGAACATCAAAAATATGATCATAGACAACTGACTGTCACAGGCTGGCAAATGGTCACATTTAAAAAAATATATATATATATTTTACTTATTTATGTATTTTCTTCCAAGAACCCCCAGCCTGCTTAAGGGTCACCTGCTGAAACAGAACAACAACAATGAGACCAGCCCCCAGGCGAGTCCCCGGTCAACTCCCAAGCCCAGCATGGACACCGGCAGCACCGTCGTGGAGACGGTGAAGAACGGCAGGGTGGAGGAACCACTCCCCCCAACTATACCAGCTGAGCCTCCGGCCCAGCCCAGTCCTGGACCCACACAGGTATGGTAGACACTAGAGGGGTAGGAAACCTTAGGCACGGGTGCCAACATTGGCACAGTGGAGGGCGATCACTGGCGCACTGGAATACATTTAAATATTAAAAAAACATGTTTAGCCGTTAAATTAAGTCCGCTCACATCTATATACAAATTACATCCTGCACATAATTCTACTTTCATTCAACAATGATGACTCTGACTTGGGAGGGAGTCTGGGAGATAGGAGGGTTATTGATCATCTAAATTAAATGATCATTACATTATGGTGTGAAAGAACATATTTCTAAAGGTTAAAATAAAGGTTGTCATGTATAGCCTATATGGACAATCAAAATCAGTTGGAAATATTACATTTTGATGTGGTTTCATAATTAAACTTAATAATGTTGATATGGCACACTTTTCAAGAAAATTAAAACATGGCACTTCATGTCAAAAAGGTTGCCGACCCCTGCACTAGATGGACAGACAGACAGACAGTCATACAATTATAGATCATTTGGATAATCTGATAAGAGTGTGCCAAATAACATGGAACTCAATTAATACATCTCTCTCCCCTTCTCTCCCTCCATCTGTGATCTGCCTGCCTGTCTGTTTAGGAGGAGAAAGAGAGCTCCAACGATTCGTCCACAGCTTTTATTGCGCCAAAGGAGCCAAAAGAGAACGCCAACAGCAATGCTACGACAGAGGTAGGCAACTGTCCAAGAAAACAAGTATTAAAGTAGTTCAATTAACGAGGCAGTTAAGTAGAGCATTATGTAAATGAGTCTTTAATCTTAAAAAGTAGAAACAAACATCTATTTTATCGCCATTAGCTGACCACAAAAACATTGCAAAAAACGCCCTCTGTTGACTCCATTCCAGGCTGCCACAAATCCCGCCCCCGTTGACACGACGACCACAACCACAACAAACCCCGCCCTCCCCAAATTGGGCGGCGCCTCCAAGTGGTCAAAGATAAAGATCGTGACAAAGCAGACCGGGGACGAGTGCATCACGGCCATAGAGATCTGCCCGCCCGTGGAGGGCGGGGAGAAACATTCAATCCCCATCAACCGGCCAAAGACGGTGGCCAGGAAGTTTGCGAGCATCGCCAGGAGTCAAGTGAAGAGGAAAAGACAGATGGCTGCCAGGGAGAAGAAGGTGGGAGGATCTAACAGGGAAGGGGATGATGGAGGCCTGGAGGGAGAGAGGGAGGGACGGAGGAAGGGAGGAAGGGAGGGAGGGACAGACATTCAGGGGTGTCACAAGGGGGGGAAAAGTGGAACTGAGTTAGGGCCAAGGTGGAGGAGCCTTTGAATATATGTATTTTTTAAGCGAACTAAAATCTTGCTTCTGGGGGTCTCAAATATTTTGAGATGAGGGTCCGTGGCCAAATACATATCCTTTTGGGGGTCCTAAACATGAAAAGATTTGAGCACCACTGACATAGAAACATAGGTTTTTTCAAAAAACCTTAGACGGATTTGAAATATTCAAAAACTTGTGTGGCGGAGAGAGTCGCAGCCCCAGCCTGAAGCCTCAAAAGTCTAGTATCTGCCCTCGTTCCATAGGGATATCCCTTTGGAGTAATGGTTAAGATATTGGACTTTCATGCGGGAGACCCGGGTTTGAAGACGGGTGGGGAGGTTAGGATCACCTCTGTTACACTTGCACAAATGTTTTTCAATATTTAAAGCACAAAATAATGCGTAATAATGCGTTCACAGTCTAAATGGGTTAAACCCCCTCCCCCTATGAAGAACATTCATTCATGGGGGGCCCGCAGTGAATCCTTGTACCCAGGGCCCAGAATTTGGTGCGACGCCCCTGCAGACATGAAACATGTGTGTTGAGTTGGGGAGGATTAGGGAAAGGTGGATTTACTGATCAGGGGAAATGGGGAGTTTGGGTAATGGATAAAGAAAGAGAGAGAAGACAGGTAACTAAACTATATATTTTTCACTCGCACTTTAACACTTTGAATGCCATCATTTTACCATAACTAATGTAGATTAGCTGCCAAGGATTTTCAGCGGCTATACGTGCACGTGGTGCATGCACATTGTGTGTGCGAGGGTCCCGATTCACGGCCGCCAAAAGTCTTTTCTTTCATGCGGAGAAGAAAAAATACTTGCGTGGTGATAAGTTATGGTCCATAGAAAACAGGCCGTTTTGACCAAACGCGCGATATGCATTTCTCTGTAGCCAGGAGGAACACAACTCAATGTCAACATTGTGGGCATAAAATCACAAACATCATATGCACAGTAAAATAGATAAAACCAGAGAGAGAGAGTTAATGCTGAGGGTTTTGTACGGTAAATCAACACTGCTTTTACACTCATCTTTGCTCCTTCACCACAGGTGACCAAAACCATCTTCGCCATCCTGCTGGCCTTCATCATCACGTGGACGCCCTACAACGTCATGGTGCTGATCTCCACCTTCTGCCACTCCTGCGTCCCCGACACGGTGTGGGCCATTGGCTACTGGCTGTGCTACGTCAACTCCACGGTGAACCCGGCGTGCTACGCTCTCTGCAACGCCACGTTCAAGAAGACGTTCAAGAACCTGCTGCTGTGCCAGTACAAGAACATAGGCACAAGATGAGATGGGTAGGAGAGGACGGAGGGGGCGGGACAGAGGGATGAATGGAAGGGGGGATGGGGCGGCTGAGTGATTAAGTCATTAACGAGCGGAGGAGGGAGGGGTGAAGATTGATTGAGGGCGAGTGGAAGACGGAAAGAACTTGGAATCGATGGACAGATTTATTGATGGACGGACGGACAGATGGACAGGTGGAAGTGGATATGATGGACGGATGAATGGAACGGGTGTTTTGAAGGAGTTGATGGTGGTTGATTCCCTCCTTGTTAGCCCACACTAACATCAGGCCCCTACCCCCTTCACCTATCACATTTAGATTCAAAAAACAAATCCCCCTTCGATGGAGAGATGCCCTAGCCGGCAGGAGGGAAGGATAAAGGACGAACAGAGTGGAAAAATGGAGTGAGGGGAAGGGAGACGGGATCAGAGCAGTGCTGAGCGAGAGAGAGAGAGAGAGAGAGAGAGAGAGAGAGAGAGAGAGAGAGATGGAGGTGAACTGACGGAGAGATGGATTTGTGGAGTGATGAGTTTGATAAGTGGTCACTAGTGAAGGACGATGCAGAGACAGAGAGATGGATGGATGTGTGGGTGGGTGGGGGGGCTGGGACTGAGTGAGTTAATGATGGCTGCTTCCTCGGTAAAGATAACAAATCCCCCTTATTTAAAGCCATACTGTGTAAGATGCCCAACTAGTGGTCATTAGCCCTATAGCAAACCGCGGTCGCGTCCGCGTCTTTCGGACGTTTTTCGTACCTTCAGACCCCCGCGTCTGCCTCCACCTCGCTGAGATCTATCTTTTAAGGGGTCCCTTGTTCCTGTGCGTTCAGTAATTCCAGAGATACGGACTCCTTCACCCTGCCTGGTAGGCGAAATTACCTAGAGAAGGGATGGTACAAACGGGCGACAACAAATATGGCTGCCATAGCGACCCCACTTCAAGATGCGCTGTGATTGGCCGGCAGTTGTATAACCCTCGCTGTGATTGGCCGGTAGTGTGATGACGCAATTTTGGCGCGAGATCCGGTCCACGGCAAGGATCTCAGTTTACATACAGAGAAGGCTTTACAGGCTGAAATTCACGGCGCGGATCTTCTAAAACTTTTGTGATTTAATAGTTAGGAGAATTTTAAGATTTGTTTTATAAAAAAAGTTACATAGTACAACTTTAAATGAAATTTGAGCTGTTGAGTAATCCGCCCCAATTGTACGCTCAAACCCACGGATTATCAGTGTGATTCACAAAAACCTTTCCTGATTAACTGACCAATTCGGTTAGTCAGTTTTGCCTCTAATTGGATGATGATGGGAGACCCTGGAACTCCAGCTTATCTGCAGAAAGAGGAGAGCCGGGGGATAGGTGAATGACACTGGGTGGTTGATGGCAGAGGCAGGAGCTGGAGAGAAAGAATAGTTCAAGAGACGAATGGTAAAAATTAGACATAGTTTGAGAAGAAAGAGCAAAGGATGGCTGCGCGTGAGAAAGAGGACAAAGCAGAGTAGAACGAAGAAGCTGATGAAGAAGAGGTAACGAGGAGAAGAGGAAAAGTGAAGCAAAGAGGATGAAGGACACGATAGGGGGAATTAAGTGGGGAAAGGGAAAGAGGAGGAGAATTAGAGTGAAGGGGGGCAAGTGCAAAGGGGAGGGGCTTTAGGAAAAGGACTGATGGGCTTATGAAAGGGAAAGTAGGGCATGGAAATAGAGGAGCAAGGAGCCAAGGATTTCCAAGGATAGTCCCCCCCACACTGCACCCCCAACCCCCTATCTGTGGCACACACCCATCTGTCTCTCATATCCTTCCCTCTCGTCCGGTCCTCAATAAACAGACGTCCAGAAGCGGACAGGCAAAGAGCAACGGCCTGCGGCAGGATGACAAACCTTCCAGTGGATGGACGAAACAGCGTCGTTTATCACCGTCACTCTAGAAAGAAGCCCCCCCTTTTAGATTGACCCGCCCAGTCAGCCCATTCTGTATCTGACTTTCCACGGTTAATTAGTTAATTACAGCTAATTGATCAAGGCATTCGTGAGATCTTCTCAAGGTGTACGTGCAAACGTCAAGTGAAATGTTGGTTTTATTTTTGAGGTTTGAGTTTCCAGCACAGCCACAGGGAAGGTATTTCATGCATGTTTTTTACGGATCCACCCCGATTCTCCCACTTTCAGAAGAAAACACTCAACCATCAGCCAAAGAGTGGCGAGGAGGGAATCCTCCCTGGGACTCTCCGGGCTTATGATGCGGCTCTGTCAGCTTAGCACGGTTCTGCAGCTTATCATAGCCCAAACAGAAGGATCACTCCCTCAGAGCGAAGGAATGAAGACCTTCCGAATGAAGACGAGTGAGGGTGATGGAAATCCAAGCTGCCATTTGTTGCTCGTCAGAAAATCACAGTCAATATGAAATGTGGCGGTAGCATACAGCAGTGTTTCTCAAACTTCTACATTTCAAGGTCTCCCCTTAATTCTGACAGTGTACAAATGCAACCAAATGGACCCGTTAGGGTCCATTTGGTTCCATTTGTACACTGTCAGAGTTACAGACTTGTTTGGGTCAATTTAGACACCCCTAAGGGAACCCAAATAGTCCCTGGAATCCACTTTGAGAACCACTGGCATACAGCATTAGCAAGCACCGGTTGTGTGCTGACTCCATACCCTCCGTTAGCCCCGGCACTCAAATTCAGGATGTTTTGGACAATATTGCACTCGGCTCGAAAATACAGAGCAGTGACTGAAAAGACAAGTCACCAATGAGATGTTTGAATATACGTCTGAGCACACTGTACGTTTGAACACACTTTTGCCACTTGTGCAAATGCGTGTGGAATGATTCCAACGGACCACAAATACTGAACTGACCGAAAAACCTCTTGTTATATTATTCATGTTGAAATGCTCTCTTCTAAGGCAATGGACAAAGAGAATATGAGAACATCCCGGAGAAAGAACACATTCCCAATAGACCCTCACCCTGTTTTCAAGGACTATAAAATGCCAAGCAGTGAACGGGCATTCTTTATCACGGGAAAAGAAATCCTAAAACGAGGGGGTTTTCTGCTCTACTAAGCATTGTCGTCAACAACACTGCCATAGTGTCAATCCAGAGGAAACTCCAACCCCCTGAATCCTGAAATTGGCCTTTTCTTTCTTTCTTTCTTTCTTTCTTTCTTTCTTTCTTTCTTCCTTCTTCTAATTCTTCTTCTTCTTCTTCTTCAACAATTTTTCTTTATATTTTCAAATATTGCAAAGCACAATCCCTGGAAAACTGTTAAAAAGTGCATTTCAGCCGTTTAAGAGGATATACTGGAAATACTGTCATTTCTTAAACAGCAACAAGTTAAATTACTATCGAAAACAGTACTGGCACCGGAATTGTTGTTACTTAAATGATTTAGCCCAGAACACGAATTTCAGCATTTTTGGAGAACTGGTCCTATATCAAGTTGATATTATCAACCCTACTGTATATGATATGAATGTCATTTTAACCCCTCGTCTTAGAGAAATGGACTTGAGTTAACACTGTACTTGGATTGCTTTTTCCCGTCTACGTCAAATCTCTTCGCCAAATAGAAATGTTCTCTCTAGAATAGGCATGCTGGGGTTCACGTGGTTATAGCTGTATCTTGTTCCCAACATAAATGTGTTTTCAGGACGACTTTAGAATTCCAAAGCCGATACGGTGGACTCTTTCTTTTTTTTTCTACTTTCCTCCCCTCCCCCTCCTCAGACTCCGCACACACGTGCAAACATGCTCGCACACACACACACGCACGCACACACTGATCCATTTCCAACAGTTCCACTGAGCCAACGCACTGTATCCCACCTGGGGACACAGGTGGAAGCTAGCTGCCAAACAGCAGCCCGGCGGGTATACAGACTCTAGATGTTTGCCGTTATCTCCATTTTGCCAGCAGCTACTGAAACTGCAAAGGTGACAGTTGACATATGGGACTATAACGCTAAGCCAAATCCTGACCAACTTGGTATAAGCCTTTCTGTTCCAAACCAGGACTCGCTGCAGACATTTGTGAATGATAGATCATGGATTATATATTACACCATTACCATCCCGACTCCCAAGAAAAGCCGCGCCAGGATGAGGGCAGATTTCATTGGGATTTTCAGACTGACAGCTTTATGGATCACTGAAACGTGTTGATACTAAGTCGGTCAAACTTTACGCGGCCAAACCAAGACGGATTAGGACATGAATTGTTGGTCTACAACAGCGGGGTTTTTTTATGGGTTGCAGTTGCACTTGCCCACGCCATACGAAGTTGGACAGAAACAGTCATATTGATCGAGACTCTCAAAGGACATCATGTGTAGAACCTGTCAAAAGAAGAAGAATGGGTTATGTTATTTTGTTGGTGTTTTTCTTTTATGAAACTATAAATATAAAGTATTATATGCCAAAGTCAAAAGAGAGACACAGTGTTGAAATGGCGAGTGGGTTAATATGTCATTCAGAGTTCATCCTGGTAGTGACCAGAGGGAATTAAGGAAACCCCTGTTCATTTCGATTTCTGGGACCGTACCAAGCCATAAGACGTTTAGATGCTAAAATTGTACAGTAAAGTCTTGTAAAAAAAAAAAAAGACTATACAAGACTGTCTGTATTAGACGCACGATAACTTTGCGGATAACATTAAAACTGGTGTTATTGTTAACAACAACTGCATTAGTTATTGTCCATGAGTATATTTTAATTACATTGAAAGTGTATATTTTGTATTTTTTTGACTACTTTTAAGTATGTACTTTTACTCATATTTATAATTTGCCACATTCAATCAATCTCACCTTCACATGAATATGTTTCAGTGAAAGTTACAATACATTCACGGTGTTCCCTTAGCACAGAACAAACAAGACATTCTGTACTTGACTGATTGTCACGTCCCGAATGCGTTACATGACCCATGCGTGTCTATTACAGTACAACGCGTGGCTGTTGTCGATGAAACATCCATTTTGCGACTGCACCAGTACTGGAGATTGTGGAGAAGTGAGTCTAAAGCCCGATTCATAATAGGCCGAAAAGAACTGATCGTGTTGGCAAGCGACACCATCATGCAAAGGAGAATAAATGAGTCCAAAGAGAGACATTGTCAAGAATTTAAAACATCATGGGAGCTCGCCATGTCTACTTTAAAAAGCTTCCAAAAACCTTTTTGTCCTTTTTGGCTTCAGTCAGAGACAGGCTACAACACAAGTAGAAAAGCTGATTAACAGACAGACATTCAAGCTGAGGTTGTTGTTATTTTGCCCCCAATTCCAGTGCCCCCAAAAATGGGCAAGGACGTGAACTGGGAAGAAAATTATAATAATAATAAAAAGTAAATCTTGGCTTCTCTGGAATAGGCTCTCCAACTCTAATCCGTTATTAACTTATTCTTACTATGATGTGTGTACTGTAATGCGATTAGTCCGTCGGCTAATGTCTTTAGACGAGGGACTAACTGTTAACTGCATGTGATTTGACAGCGGAACAATAATGAATCGGGCGGGTAGAGAGAGACTACATGAGAAGTGACACAGCACAGAGAGAGAGAGAGAGAGAGAGAGAGAGAGAGAGAGAGGAGGAGGGAGGAAAAGAGGGAAATAGAACAGCACTTAGAAATCAAAGGAGTGTAAGTGAAATAGAGATGGAGACATGGAGTGCTTGACATGGCCAACTTGCCCCAGGCCGAATGCTTGTATTTATCACTCATCTTTGTCACATTTCAGTCTTTGTTTGTCTTCTTTTTTATGCTCTGCCCTCTCCTTTCAAAGGAACCTATTAATCTCAACAGATCGTGGTCAGGGCCTCCTTTCAAGTGTCACTGAATGACCGATTGAAGACTTTATTAGAAGTTTGCATAGGAAAATGTACAGTTTAATGACAGTACAGTTCACTGTTACACGGTCAACTAAAAGGAGATCCTGGTAAGCTTTTCGGCTTATTTACACAGGAAACCTTTATGTATCTCATATAACATTGAATGACAGACGGATATAAATACAGCTAGAAACACAATAACTGTACAGAGTCAGACATATTGACACAGATGTCCCCATATTGACTGAAAGTAACCGGAACAACAAAGCATATCGTTGTTGTCGGGTGGAAACCTTGCATGTCCAAAACCGTTGTCGTTTTAAAATAGTGAAAACAGCCTCAGCGTTGTGTGCTATTTTGTTATGTGCAACATATATGATGAAGCAGAGCTTTACTTTTACGAAAAAGGGTACTAATTATTAGCCTGGCTTTGCTCATACTCATTCCTCACTGCGTGTCACTCACTACCAACAGGGGGTGGTGTTGTGCAGTCTGGTTTATTAACCAGGCTACTAATTATAAACTTGGAGATACAAGGTTTCTGCCAGAAAGTGACGATATTTTGGCTGCGACCTGATTCACAAAGGATTATAGTTGTTGCCATGCTGAGAGGTTACTGATCTGAAGTATTATCAATTAATGCAACTCTGGATTACTCCATGGGATGGAGTTGAGACATTACATTGAATATGGTTGACCCCTGCTAAATGGCTAAATTGCAATTACTGAGAAATCAGGTTATGCCAGGGAAAAACTGTCAATGTTAAACTGTTATTTATAATTTTACCATTGCATTTGTTTGACATGTGATTTTACATTTCAAAATGAATACGATGGCTGCTGCTGACAGATTAAGGCTGCATTGTCAGTCCTTGCAGAGATCATCTCATTTTGAGCTCCTTGTATTGCAATTATTTCCCTCGGAGGTGTCTCAACAGGTAGAAACGACATCAAATCACTTTTTCACGCCCCGCCAGGTTCGACAGGGAAGAGGTAATTGATGTAACTGTTTGCCAATGTCGATTAATGTTGCCCCCACACTGAGCAAGACCTAGCCGGTTGAGTGTCTAAACGAAAGTACTGGAATTTGGTGGAAGTACCGGCAAAGGAAATTAATTTGAGGCTTTACAAATCTGTTTACATTCTCTGTAAATGAAAAGTTGTACGTATTTCCCACGGAAACAATCTTTTTTGACCTATCACTAGGTCAAAAAAGATTGTTTCCGTGGGAGATACGTACAACGGAAGTAAAAGGCTGAGAACAAGGCTGTGTATGTTGCCCATTAAGGTAAAGTCAACATAATGTACAATGCAACAATAGTAAGGCTGTCAATAGTGTGAAATAAATCATGGTATAAATGAACAACTATTTTAACCACATGAACCCTAGCAGCCCTATCTGGGCATGTCATAATAGGCGAACATTTTGCGCATTGCAATGCGGTATGAGCTTGTAGATTGGCTTTTTTCTGGAACAAGATTTGTTGCAGAGGGGGGAAAAAGGAGGGGATGAAGTCTAGACCCCTGGGGGACCCAGGACAACAAATGATTTATTTATTAAATGGTTCTCATGGTGTAAATACAGATCAAAATAGTTTTGAACAAGGGTTTAGGTCACTGAAGAACTTGTGAACAAATGGCTAATAAACAACATATAGCCTTGGGTGTTGCGGGAAAAAATACAAATAAAAACAGGACTGTTTGATTTATCACATGAAACAAATGTGTGCTATAGGAAACCCATTCAGTTTCTCTGTGTCCAGGTGTATAACGTTTACCTTGATGTTACCTCTTGATATATTGAATTTTAGTCTGTATCTTTGTCACAGTGAGCATTTGTGCCCCATTTTGGGTAGGTAACAACAGCTTGTATCTTGTGGTTTCAATAGAAATGGTTACAAAAAAATAAAAATAAATAAAATAAATCCTCGTATCATAGAATAACTGTTTTGGTAACTGATAAGTTCCAATGCATCAAAATGTATGACCACATTGTGACAAGTACTGTAACTGATGACAAAGAAAATTGCACGCTAAAGTTCAAAATGTTGAGATTTCCCTCCAAGAGTGTGATATAGCTTTTATATTTCCGAGTCTCTTGACAAAGTATTGTATAACTGTATTATAGCTGCCAAAATAAAGGAAACAAAAACCTCTACTGTCTTAATAGTCCACATTTCCTTCATTTTGGCAGATATCTGTACATAAAGATGTATAATGTTGTTTGCTTGGAAATACTCTGAAATTCATTCCCAAAAGCATTGTTGTAACACATCAAAAAAGTATAAGAAACATTATGAAGTACCTCAGGCCTTTTCTTTATTTATGTCATTTACCTGCCTGTCACGCTAACATTATCTTCATCCCACTTAAACAGAGCATGGCAACTCTTTAAAATGCTAATTATGTTAGCTTCTGGCTAGCAGTGATCTTTAGTCGCGTGAAAGATAGCAGGCGATGTTTGACACACATGCTTATCTAGTTGTGTTGCAAGGACAACATTTAGCCTCAGCAACTAAAAACAACAACAACAACATGGCTATTATTGATTACTAACAGATCTACAAAAAATGAGTCAAGGTATCCCTGTAATATTGTCCTAGTTTTGCCACAATTACGCTATAGGCCTAGGCTAATGGTAACCAAGATATCCAATACCCGACTGCTCTCCAATTAATAATTTAATAATATCACACAAATGTTTTGGGTAAGACACCATCGATCAGCATGCCATAAATGACACTGCTGTCCCGGATTTATTTACTTTGTACTTCTTTTGAAGGATTCAACACCCAGCCATAAAGATACCATTAGTAGGCTAGCCTAGAGCGCATTTCGTCTCTCATATACCAAAATAATAGCCCCTAATGCTACTGGTAAATGCTGGAATAAAGGAAAGACCTGAAACGGATGTTGTGTTGGTGTTTATTTTGGAGGCCTGACAAGGCTTTTGGGAATTGCTAGCTCTGTACAGTTTTGTCTCTATAATGCCTTTCCTATTTCTGGTTGTTGGTACTTTTCTCCCGTACGTGCTGTACTTTGATTGTGATATAACACTGTTTGAAAGGGTGTGTCATTTTCAACATATCGTTGCTGTCGGGTGGAAACCTTGTATGTCCAAAACCGTTCGTTTTGTAGATATAATTTTAAATTTAAACTAGTGAAAACAGCAGATCTACAAGCACACACCCTGCTTGTAGATCTGCTGTTTTCACTACTTTCGTGCGACGGCCTTGTATGATGAAGCAGGGCTTTACTTTACGAAAAAACATACTCATTTGAAACTTGGAGATATACGAGGTTTCTGCCCGACAGTGACGATATCCTGCCGGAGGAGGCGATCAAGAGGAAGCACTACTGATGACATGTCAAAGTGTCAATGTGTATATGTAAATCTTTATGCTGAGATACACAAAGGGAATTTTAAATGAGTTATTAGGTATTTTGTTATCTCTCTTTTTTTATTTTGGAATGCCAACAGTGTTTTTTTAATCTTTGTAAAATAGCTACCATAGAAAAGGCCCCTCCGCACGTTGTTGTCATGCCAACATCACACTGTAACCATGGCAATGCAGATGGATCCAACACAAGCCATTTCATGGAAGTTCATGAAATCAAACTTGACCTACATTGGCAAGAGCACTTCATTACAACTGGTGCGTGAATAACTGATAGGAACAAAATGTCAAATCATAGCTTACAAAATGTGAAAACGTGTTGTATTTTGAATGCATAAAATGGCTGGTTTTATTCAACGATATAAAATGGCTGGTTTTATACTTTCTGTGCCGACATTAGAGGCCCAGACGTATCTTCTATGACACAGTCAAATTGGGACTCCCCATTTCGAACATATTGCAGTTTACCGTTGCGTAATCACAATAGCCACTGGATTTTGATTAGCAACATAACATTTTTAATACTGTAGCATGACTGTACCATGGCTGTCATGGCCTCTAAAGCCCTTGTTTTGCAGCATGCCTTGGGGGCGGTCAAAGACGCTGAGAAAACAGTGAACTCTGTGAAACAACACCCAAAGCCATCATATAATCACCACATACGATGGTGTTGTTGCTTAAAGGAGTAATACAGACCAAAATAGGACCCCCCCTGAATGAGAATGTTTCCACAGACGTTCTTACCTGGTTTGGTTGATACGTCTCATTTCTGCCCCTGTTCTGAGATCTGTAGAATAGTCCCCACTGCTAAAACGGGCGTATCGCCTCTATCCAAAAGCGCCCGTTTTGGCCGATACAAAAAAAATGTTTTTTGATGAATCGTCCAGACGTGCTTCCTAGACATACCAGACACGCTGTTGTAGCCTGTGAAGGGTTAATAGCCTGTTTACCAGGGCTAAGGAAAGCAATGCTGCCTCGAGCTCTCGCGAGATTTCGCGAGACTTCCGCTCTAGCTCTTGGAGCGAGTCAGGAAGTGGCCGTGCTCATTGCTTTGTTTACATCAATGCACAGAGCGTCTCGCTAAAACACTGTGTGTGGTGACTGTAGGAAGCATGTCTGGACAATTCATAAAAGATTTAAATGTGCGCTTTTGGATAGAGGCGATACGCCCGTTTAGCAGTGGGGACTAATCTACAGATCTCAGAACAGGGGCAGAAATGAGACATATCAACCGAACCAGGTAAGAACGTCTGTGGAAACATTCTCATTCAGGGGGGGTCCTATTTTGGTCTGTATTACTCCTTTAAGTAAAACTGAAACAAAGCAAGCCCATGGCATGTATGTCTTGCCATGGTTAAGGATTTACTGGGGACGACCGGTCCAGTGGTGGGGTTGGTTGAAACTTCAAATCACCGGTCTCATGATAATTCTGTTATAAAGAGATAAAAGCTTAGAGACGTCTGAGGTTTGAAATATTTGTGTGGGTTTGGCATCAAAGGCTGGCGCGAGGGGGACACACTTGCAGTATAGCCACACGTGCACACACTACTCACCCAAGAAGACTGTGTACAGACAAACCGACATGCACGCACGCACGCATACACACATACAATGTCAATGTGTACAGCCTGAAGCAGAATTTCAATAAAGATCTTGGATCAAAAGATCTTTGTGAGTCAGTTAGACTGTGTGTGTGTGTGCGTGTGCGTGTGCGTGTGCGTGTGCGTGCGTGCGTGCGTGCGTGCGTGCGTGCGTGCGTGCGTGTACATACGTGTGTCTGATTTGTGTTTATCTGTGCTTGCTGTACAGTTCTCTCCACTTGGCTATGTATGTGTGTCTTGTTCTTATTGTCTATCTGTTTAAATTTACAGTACAGTACAGTTCCCAGTGGGAATGTCCTCACTGGTACATGGTTTATTTTGGGCTTGGAGTCAGGATTAGGGAACCAATGTCTGTATGTTTGCGAGTACATGGATTAAGTGTGTTGAAAACAGCTGCCTCGTGAGTCTTGTATTATACGTACATTCTTGTGCATGAATTGACCTTGAGCGTGGCATTCAATGATTTATAGACGCTCTTATGCAGAGCAACTTTATTTCTTATTATTCTTCAAGAGAGTGTTAGTTTGAAACTTGTTTCAAATATTTAAACCCTGCATCTAAATTGTATGAGGTTAAGAAATAACCACAGGGGCGAAATCTTATTCTGCATGGGTTTTCAGATCAAAAGGGCCCTGTACTGCCGTGAGGGGGGCCCATAGATTAGGAGATTAGAGACCCCTGATATATTGGAAATGACAAAATACATATCGTCGTTGTCGGGTGTAAACCTTGTATCTCCATGTTTCAAATTTGTAGAGCAAAGCCCTGCTTCATCGTACAAGGCTGTCGCACAAAAATAGTGAAAACAGCAGATCTACAAGCACACAACGCCTCGCGGTGCGAGGCGTTGTGTGCTTGTAGATCGGCTGTTTTCACTAGTTTAAATCATTTTTAAAATGAAAAATGCAAAACGAACGGTTTTGGACATATAAGGTTTTCACCCGACAACGACGATATAATAGGCTATGAATTTATAATACTGTCCCCAGTAGGGGGGCCCTTGGGTTTATTAAACCCATCAACCCTATACAAATTACGCTTGTGAATAGTGTCTAGTGAGATATAGCAGTGTTTCATAAGCAGAAGGTCCCTGGTTCAAAATCCCCTTTTCGATCATTTTCATCTCTAATCTCTAATAATGTTAAGTAGGCCTAATTAGTTGTCACAAATACATTGCAAGCTTCTTATAATGCCCGAGATAAGTCAGTGTTTGTTAACCAAAGGTTCTTTGTGTCAGGAATGAGTACCGGCAGAACCCAAAAGCAGACTGGCAGGCAGGAATGTTCAATTCCAAGTGTTTATTAACTAAGTAGACAGAATAACAAAGCACGAAGCATATACAGGAACTCACTCGACATAGGTCTACGGACCAACAAGAACACAATGCACACACAGGACTTAAAGGAGCTATAGTCAACTTTTTCTTGTAAAACGGATGCTAAAATAAAAATAATTTTTCGAAAATATTTTATAAAAAAATAAGCTTCATATATGTGTTTCTATTCAAAAATTACCACAAAAAGCGTAACATAATGATAAAATATTCATTTTGGCCATTGTCAGACCGACACTTTGTTTACATTCTAGTCTATAGACTAGGATGTAAACAAAGTGCCGGCCCTACAATGAAAAAGTTGACTATAGCTCCTTTAAATAGACAGGGGGTAACTACACACAGGTGAACTCAAAGACAAATCAACACTAGAGCCCCGTTTTCACTGAGTCAAACTTCTGGAAGTTTTTTCCAAAATTACGGCAATTTTGAAATTCACGCCATGTGAAAACGGCCACTTATTTTGTCTTCCGTGAGTTTTGGTGTCCCAAACGTGACGGGAAAATACCTAGTAATTTTTGATGAAAGTACTGGGAGAATAGAAGTTTCCCCACAGTGAAAACGGCATACCGTGATTTTTACTTTTTTCGGACAAGCAGGTGCACGCAAGGAGCCAATATTAACAGTTAAAGCATTGTAATTGGGATTGAAAGCTTCAGAATCCATATTGCATTCGAATGTTATGTAAGCCTGCCAAACACAGAAGACAGACGTCTATTTCTTTCTACAATCTCCGATACGGCCGCGGTGCTGAGAAATGCAAGCTTAATGCTAGATCAATTCATGGTTCAAAATTATTTGTAGGCTATTCTATAGCCTATTTGTAATTAAGCTGTGTGTGTTTTGATACAAGTCCGCTCTGGAGACAGGAGTACAGGACGCGATGCACTCGTAATGTGATGAAAGCTGGAATCTTTACCAACTCTTTTTACGGTGCTATAGCCTATTTTTTGTCTGATTGGGACGCAATGCGCTCATTTGGCCTATGCTGTGATGAAAGTTGGAAGCTACCAACTCAAAGAGCGGCATCATTAGTTAATAGTTTTAAGTGTTTTACTGAGTGAGCAGCGAGCGAGTGGATGACCAGCATCCATCGGTGACGCGTGAAGAAAAAAAAACAAGCCCACAATCCCACATGTGCAACACGTTGCATAAGCGATCCTTTCTGAACCTTATATGACACATAAGGTTCACATGTGTTGTTTCATGAAGAATATTTCTTGTAACTTGTTAAATCCATTGGTGAGAGAGAAAAGGAGAGACGAACAGACGTGAGTCGCTGCTGCTTTAGCAAGCGACCAAGCGTCCAGACAGTCAGTGTGGTGCGCACTGGTTGCCATGTCTGCTAATTATAAGCGACTATGGTCTTGATTTCCGTAAAGTTGCTTGTATATATTGATCGTTTCTGGCTGCGTTTTATTTGTTGTGATCTTTTAGACCGGTAATTGTAAAGTAGCTGATGTGGCGATGCTTATAGTTTTAAATTGCTTGTGTGGCCTAGATAATATCACTTTTTGGGGCTTATTTTCGTACACCTGGTTGCTTATTTCTCTCGCAAAGTCTGGCAACACGGACTTATACCGCGACAATGCTGTAGTGAAAACTAGGTATTTTATAGCTATGCCAGCATTTTTGCTCATGTGAAAACACCCAAAAAACTAAACTCCCGGCAAGTTGAAAATGATTATGCTAATTATTTTGCAGGAAAAATTCCGGAACTGTAGTGAAAACATGCCTTAGGATAGGCTGAGGGACTAACAGGATACAGGTGGTGAACATAACTAATCAGGGGGAGGTGAGACAAGGCAGGTAAACAGAACTACAGGGCCTGACAGGAAGACACAGAACAATACTACAAAATAAGATGCAGAGTGCCAAGGCAAAAACAGTAACAGAAAACCAAAACCAGACAGAACAGTAATAATAGACAAATACGGAATACACTGAAAGGCAGAAACAATTCACAAGTGTACAGAATATGCATAACATGGTGAACAGAAACACTGTTCTAATACGTCCAAAACCAATATGGACAGTTGTCAGAAATATATCATTGCGACCGTCAGGTCGCAGTTACTATCAAAACCTCCACAAACTGTGAGTCCGTCAGTCAGTCCGTCAGTCCGTCCGTCAGTCACTCTGTCTGTCACACGTCACACGTCACACTTTTGCCCTGCTCATATCTCCGCAACCGTTGCCCCGATCCATGCCAGATTTTGCACACACACTCCTTGCCTGCCCAGGTGTGAAAAATGACCAAATGTGCAAAAATGACCAAATGACCACCCCAACGGGGCTGCTCACGGGGAATTCCCGGGGACCACCGACTCCTGGTGCTCCAGAACGGATGCAAAAGTGGTGGCGCCCCCAGTGGAGGACCCCCTGCCACTGCAGCGCACATAAAATGCCGTAACTCGGGCTAGGAGCGACCGGGAGAGCCGGGGCCGGTACCTATTCGTCCGCCTCTGTGGCGCGGAGACCCCACCCCTCATTTCTCACATGGCCCTCTTCTAGCGCCACCATGTGGCGGATTCTTGCAAAACACATTTTTGGACACTGCTCCTACAATTTTTGCCCTAAAATCACTCAAATCGGTACACAGTAAGTCTACACTCATGTCATCAACATGGATCTGTCCCATATAGCGCCACCTTCAGGCCGATTTTTTAAAACACATTTTTGGACACTGCTCCTACAATTTTTGCCCTAAAATCACGCAAATCGCTACACAGTATGTCTACACTCATCTCATCAACATGGATCTGTCCCATATAGCGCCACCTTCAGGCCGATTTTTTCAAACACATTTTTGGACACTGCTCCTACAGATTTTGCCCTAAAATCACACAAATCGGTACACACTATGTCTACACTCAGCGCCACCATCAGGCCGATTTTTTTCAACCACATTTTTGGACACTGCTCCTACACATTTTGCCCTAAAATCACGCTGCGACCTGACGGTCGCTTATCTCCCGATTAGGGAGTCTTACTGGTATTAAGTCTGAAACATAAAGCGGACAGTCAAAGTCCCAGGTCCGCAGTGCGGACGTGACACTTTGTTCAAAACCAATAATGGGTACTATATATATAGCCAGAGAATCAGAGCAGCAGGAGCGGGAGCGGTATTGCAGTCACGTGACGAAAAGAGAGCTGAGCCAGAAGGCAAAGCCTTAGCTCCTTCACTTGGAAAGGAGCCAGCTTAGGTGGTTCGGGCATCTAGTACGGATGCCTCCTGAGCGTCTCCCTATGAAGGTCCTCGCTGCATGTCCCACTGGGAGGAGACCCCAGGGCAGACCGAGGGCCAGATGGAGAGATTACATCTCCAAACTGGCCTAGGAACGTCTCGGGATCCCCCAGGAGGAAGTTGCTCATGTTAAGAGGGAAGTTTGGAGCTCTCAGCTGGAGCTGCTGCCCCTGGGCCCGACTCCGGATAAGCGGTTGAAGATGAATGGATGGATATTTTGTGTTGTGTGTGATATTCTAGTTTGTACCTGACTAATCTTTCCAGGCAGACAACACGTCAAGTTTAAACCATGATGGTAACGGAACTAAAGAACAGAGCCTGCAGAGGTAATTGGCAGAAATCCTCCTTTTGCGAGATCGTCACTCTGCATGTAAACTCCACTATGTATCTAAATGCTAAGTAATAATTGTCACATATGTCTTGCATGTTTATGTGGTGCTGGAGACAAGTTTGAAAACCAAATGTTCTTGGTTCAAAATCAAGGATGAGTGTTTTTTCTAAGTTTGCACTGGCTATCTGGCCTTTCAGATGTTGTTTGAACTCTTACATAAATGCCCTTGAGAGCATCAAACATCAAAGAGTGTACAGATGGGGGTCTCTCATATCACAAGCAGCTGAGCACTAACTAGTTAGCTAAAGGGTAGTGAGAATTCACTCGGCTGGTATGGTACACGTACACCAAGCTCATCAGTCATTGTGAAGCCAGGTGTCAATCAACTGTAGTTAACCTGTGAGGGGGTGGGACTAAAAAGGAGGAAGAGAGACAGTCTAGCCCTGACAACGGTCTGTAGAGAAAAAGGCGAGGTCCCGTATCGTTGTCACTTTTTTTCCACAGCTCTAGCCTGGTAAACCAGACCACACATAGAGGCTGGCACCGCCAGGCTACCACAGCTCAGCCGATATGCCAGTTCTTAGAAAGGTTCTTTTCTAGTTATTCTTTGTTGCCAAAATTCATTTTCACCCGCTCTAAAAAAAAAAGGCAGCCGCCCCCATAGCCCCCCCAATCACAATTCTCTGGAGCTGTCGCTAGGGGTAGGGGGTGGTAGGGGTTGAGTGGAGAGGCAGTGGGCATTTAGGGGGTGTTGGTAGCTGGTTGGACAGGCCTGATGACGTGACCAAGTAATGCCTACATTTTAACTCAATGAGCTATATTGCATCACACAGCTGCACCGTCTTACAGCCTCAGTAGGAGAATAAGAGTCACTCACGATTGGGGTGTAGTGTGTTGCAAGACAAAATGGCCTTTAATAAGAAGACCTTGAACCCAGGATGTGTTGCAAGAGCAAGGTTTGAATTCAACCTTTGGGACTTAACGAAGGTTTATTAAGCCTCTGAGCTATTGCATCAGACTGCCTGATGTTTAATGGCGACTTCTTACATCACCTGCATCCGTTCAAACTCACACCTCGAGCTTTTCAACCTTTCCGTCAGACTAATAGTCCAGTTTGAAATGTAATAAATAAATTAATTAATTCATACATATTCACCATTATCACAAACGATAAGGAGTTTTCGAAGTTTTTACCTGGCTTTAATCTTTAATCCCTGTTAGTTTATGAAGTGTTATCTCTATAATCTGATATTACTCATTGCTAAAGAGTGAAGTTTGTTCAGTACCATTGTCTCCTTGTGCCTCTAGCTCTTTGGTAAACAGAAACCCCATTTTCGAGTCGGGATGCGAAATGCTAAATAATTTACAAATACAATGCGAAATAATGATCCTATAGCTCCTCACAGCAATGGGACATTAGTTAATTTACCCATGCTACACTGGGCAGGCAATGCTGGTATCAATCACAGAACCTTGTAATTCAATGAGTGCTTTACCAACTATGCTACCCAGGTACCAGGTGGTTTATGGATTCTGTTTTATTCTGTGTATAATTAGCTTGGATAATGCAAGAACCATTAAGCAAAGAAGGCAAACCCGGTCTCATACAAGGTGTTCAAGGTACCGGGTTCAGAGAGGTACCATTCGTTACCAGTCAGGTAAAGAGCCATGCTCGATAGTGAACAGAAACACAGTAGCTTACATCCTACAAAAGTTAATCTCTAAAATATTCCGTCTGACCTCACTACTGCACCAATGAACCGTCACGCTCTCAGAAAAAACCTGAAAGCATAACAATCTTCACTCTTAACCATGATTTTGAAGTATTCAGGATGTTGGCCTGCAAAAGTTGCTCATGTTTATCTCAGATGCAAGGCTAAGAATACTTTCGTAAAGAGGCCTAGGGTTTGGTTTCGAATTTTCAAGTTACAGACCTTTTAAATACTGAACCCAAATAAAACCTCAACGGATCCTTGACACAAATACATGAGACAATAAATAATGGACTGAGACTTTTCCCAAGATTACAATATTGTATTACACCAACAATGAAATCTATTTCTTAAAGTCGCACTTGCAACGGAACGGAAGTGCTCCACTTGCTCCACTTCTGTATGGTGACGCATTTCCAAGTGAAACAGGCTCTAGTGCTGGGAGGAATGTGATTTGGCGGTCAAAGAGTGGGCGGGCCATAACTCATTGATGACATTAATATGCAAAGAAGGGCGATCAGCGCTGAGTGTCACAGCTTTTCCGTAGCAGCACTCTCATATCAAAAGCCCTACAACATGCCATGACATTTACCTTTGATTAGAACACTACCCATAAGGAAGGCTCAACACTGGCAAGCAGGAGTCACTATGGAGCAGGACATAAAGAATGGCATTAGAAGGTCAAACACAGCTTATACCTTCACCTATACCGGTAAGCTAAAATATGCAGCTACCAAGGCATTACACAGTAGAGGTGTAACGATACATTTTAATAGCGATACGATACATGGTTGACGATACGATACATGGACGATATTGGTTCATTCTTGGCGATACGATACGATACAATTCGGTTCAATGATTTAAAATCGATATAGTAACTATTTAGCAAAGAAATTAAATCTGTGTGAAAGGTGTGGATAGTGCAGGTTCTTAAGGGAAACAAGTATTATTATGGATATAAATAAGTAAACACAGGGATTATCTGCCAAATACATGGACATTGTATTTTGAAAAACCTGCACGTTGACATGAACCCAGATATTACACACATTTATCTATAGACCAGTGTAGCTATATGGAAAGGAAAAGTAATTAAACCCCTCCTTTTAATTTTTTCTTCTTAAAAATGCTAAATACAATGCACAAGTAGGTAGTATCGATACTACTTCTTTGCACTGCCGATTCGATTCGATTTTAGCTGTTTACATTTCGATATACTTCGATTTTTTTAAGTTAAAAACGATATTTCGATACAGTTACTATATTGTTACACCCCTATTGCACAGCCACTGCCACAACAGGGACCAAAGAAACCAGAAAGTGGTTAGGGTGGTACTCGCAGGCTAAGGCCTTTCTACCCCTACAGTAGCTCAGAGGGACACTTCCCTACTGGCTACACAAATACTTCACTAGACTTGAGGCTGTGAGCTTTTTCAATCGTTCCTTCAGGAGTTCGCGCTAAAGGAATGAAGGAATACAAGCACAAGGGCTTCTTGGTCTTGAACTCTGCAGAGAGGCACACATCTTAAAAACACTTATTTTGTCCGTTGTCAACAAAATGTCAGATAACAAAATGATTCCTTTGACATCACCGTTGCTTACAAACAAGTTGCTGGAGAAAAAGTGAAAGCAAGAACTCACTTTAGAATTGTGTGACACACTGCAGCTGTTATGGAACGGTTGCCAACTAAACAGATTCAGAGAACCCTGTTTTTGTTATTTCGTTATGCCCTTTGAATGAGCATGAAATGAAAGCAGGAATATGAATAGGATTTGATGGGAATACGATTATCAATCTGGCAGATGAGATAAGAGTCCTCGGCAAATACGCCATACATGGGAGATCAAAGCAAAGAGAACCTGAACTATCAACTCCAGGAAACAAAAAAAGGATTCTATAAACAAGATAAGGGTGATGAGTATCATTCAACATTTTACAGAAGCTATAACAGAACATGTGTTACATAGGCTATTTGCGTTCGTAACAACATGGAAAATAGATAAAATAGATGTAAATAGATCAAATAGATGTAAATATAAAGTACATGTTCAATATGTATGGATCATATACACTTCCTCAGTGTTAATATTATTTGTTATCTTTTCTGTCGGATGGAAACCTGTCCAAAACCTTTCAGGATTCAAATTCAAGAATAGCAAAAGTAGCAGATCTACAGGCTCAAAGCGCATCGCTTCGCATCATGTTTCGAGCTTTCAGATCTGCTACTTTTGACACCTTGTGTGACGCTGTAGTATGATCAAGTAGGGCGTTAACAAAGAAACAAAACAACAATATGATTTTGTAACTGCAGCACAAACTCAGGGGTAATCAACATGTCTGTATACGGACAAATGTGTCCGTGGAAAGACTTTTGCACACCATTTTAGTTTTTATCCCTTTTTATCCCACAATTTTGTAACCCGTGGGCTCTGCTCTCCCTCTGCCAACCTGGGGAGAGCCCTGAACTTCAGTGAATGAGGAGTGAGCAGGCCGCTTCTTATCACCTGACAGGTGGGAGCTTCCCCAGTTGGACATTCCGCATGGAAGGAACACGTTATTCCAACAAGTTCCTTTCCCCATCAGGTGCCCTGGCTGCCCAGGGGGATGCATTATAGAGACCAGGACTACTGCATGTTTTTTGTGAGGGTACCTACTACCCTGGGGGACAAAAAAGTGCCATATCCAGACCATGAATGCAGTTTTTTACTATATGGTGAAAGAAGTGCAAATGCCCTCTTTCCATGCCCTTACCAGAAGGCAGCATTCAAGAGAATTCTCCTGAACTTGAATGCAGCATCTTATGTTGAAAGAATTGTCCTCTCTGTGTAGAAATCCATGACACATGATCTCCAGTATTGACTTGATTATGCTTAGTTCACTGTGGTATCACGCACCGAAAATACCCAACCTCCAAGCTCACAACGCGCCGCGCTGCGACGCGTTGTGAGCTTGGAGGTCTGCTATTTTCAATATTTCCACCGAAAGGCCCTTTTATAAATTTCAGCCCCTGCCTCTCTAGGCCCGGAGGCCCGTCCTCTGT